>NC_057809.1:80624694-80924694 GCF_018294505.1 Triticum aestivum
TACTTTGTGATAGCCATATTGTTTCTTGTCATATATCTTGCTATCACCTAGTAGTTTATCTTGCTTAGCATAAGTTGTTGGTGGACATAGGTGAGCCTAGTTGTTGTAGGTTTTGTTCTTGACAAATTAACTGCTAGGTTTATTCCGCATTTGTTCAAGCCTAAACCGTAATTATTTTAAAATGACTATTCACCCCCCTCTAGGCGACATCCACGATCTTTCATGGAAGATACAGACAGCCCTAGTTGATACATGAGCTATTCGAGCATACAAAACATGATATTTATTTGAAGGTTTAGAGTTTGGCACATACAAATTTACTTGGAACGGCAGGTAGATACCGTATATAGGTAGGTATAGTGGACTCATGTGGAATACTTTGGGGTTTAAGGAGTTTGGATGCACAAGCAGTATTCCCGCTTAGTACAGGTGAAGGCTAGCAAAAGACTGGGAAGCCACCAGCTAGAGAGGGACAACAATCATGAACATGCATTAAAATTAATCAACATCGAATGCAAGCATGAGTAGGATATAATCCACCATGAACATAAATATCGTGAAGGCTATGTTGATTTTGTTTCAACTACATGCGTGAACATGTGCCAAGTCAAATCACATAAATCATTCAGAGGAGGATACCACCCTATCATACCACATCATAACCATTTTAATAGCATGTTGGCATGCAAGGTAAAGCATTATAACTCATAGCTAATCAAGCATGGCACAAGAAACTATGATCACTAGTTGTCATTGCAAACATGTTTATTCATAATAGGCTGAATCAGGACGATGAACTAATCATATTTACAAAAACAAAAGAGGTCGAGTTCATACCAGCTTTTCTCATCTCAGCCAGTTCATCATATATCATCATAATTGCCCTTCACTTGCACGACTGAACGATGTGAATAATAATAATAGTGCACGTGCATTGGACTAAGCTAGAATCTGCAAGCATTCAATAAACAGGAGAAGACAAGGAATGGGTTCTTTTGTCAGATCAACAATAATGCATATAAGAGCCACCTCAACAATTTAATTATGGTCTTCTCCTATCGACCCCCAAAGAAAAGAAAAGATATAAAACTATTTACACGGGAAAGCTCCCAACAAGCAAAAGAAGAACAGGAAATCTTTTTGGGTTTTCTTTTTAGTTATTACTACAAGCATGGAAAGTAAACTAATTAAAAGCTAGAACTAATTTTTTTGGTTTTTCCTAAGGTTTATTAAACACACAAGAAGAAAGCATAAAAAGGAAAATAAACTAGCATGGATGATACAATGAGAAAGTATGAGCACCGACATCTAGCAATGAGTGTGTGAGCATAAAAGTAATGTCAGTGGGAAATACGTACTCCCCCAAGCTTAGGCTTTTGGCCTAAGTTGGTCTATGGCCACGGCTGGCCTAGTAGATATCCATAATAATAGTTGGGGTCGTACTGTGATGCAGTAGCTATCGCCTGCTGAGCTGCAGCGTGGCGACGAGCGGCCTCCTCTCTCCTCTCGTACTCATCTGCCTCCTCTCTGGTAATAGTATATCCTCCTATTGCCTGATAATCAAAGAAAGCAGGAACATGGAGAGTAATATGGACAACACGGCATCTGCCAAAGATTAGTCGATACTGGAGAGGTGATTCGTTCCTCTCAACAAACTGGTGGTGAACCATAGCATTAAAATCTAGATAGGCAGGAGGTAATTCAATATCATCCTCGCGCACATCTATACCAAGAAAATTAGCTACGCGGGTTGCATAAATTCCACCAAAGAAATCTCCATTACGTCTATTAAGATGCAACCTACGTGCAACAATGGCTCCCAAATTATATGATTTGTCTCCTAACACAACACTCCTAAGAATACTGAGGTCAGGGACACACACGTGACATGCCTCATCTTTACCATTTATGCATCTACCTATGAAGAGAGCAAAATAATGTATGGCAGGAAAGTGAATGCTCCCTATGGTAGCTTGTGTAATATCTCTAGATTCTCCCACAGTTATATCAGCAAGGAAATCTCTAAATTCAGATTTGCGAGGATCCCTTATACTACCCCATTGTGGAAGTTTGCATGCAGTGGTAAAATCCTCTAAGTCCATGGTATAAGATTTATCATAAAGATCAAACAGGATAGTTAGAGAATTACGCGAAGTGGAAAATTCAAACCTACTCACAAAGGAGCTAGTGAGCTCATGATACTGACTGCACTTCTCTTCCTTGAAGCTCACGAGATCAGTGTTACGCAAATATGCGTTGAATTCTTCTTTTATTCCCGCTTGATCCATATAATTTTCAGAAGGCCACTCACAAGGACGCACTGGAGCGTCTCTCAGTGGCTCTTCGTCAGCATCACGCATTGCAAGCCTGGGTCCTTGCTTCTTTGAAGAACCACCTTGGAACATTTTCCTAAGCATTTTTCTTCCTCTGAAAAATTCTGAAATTTTTTAGTAACTTCAAAATAAAGGTAAACCAAACTCAATAATATTGATAGCAACTACTCCTACAAGTGCCTAGGACCTATATCATGCATCAAAACTACTTGGAACCATATAAATTTGACATGCAAGCTCAAGAACAGGGTCACCTAAGCAGCAAAAATTTGCAATGAATAAAGCACTAGAACAAAAACTAATTGGACCAATGGAGGAGTCACATACCAAGGAACAATCTCCCCAAGCAGTTTTGTGAGAGGTGCTTTGAGCAAGGAGATCGAAAATGGCAGCAAGATGAGCTAGAACTCGTGCTTGAGCTGGATATTCGTGTTTGGGGGAGAAAGATGAATTGTGTGGGTGCAGGAATAAGTGGAGGAGGGCCACCGTGGGCCCACGAGGCAGGGGGCGCGCCCTCCACCCTCGTGGCAAGGTGGTTGGCCCCCTGGTGTGTTCTTTGTTCCATAAATCCTAAAATATTCTAGAAAAAAATCATATTTAATTTTCAGGGCATTTGGAGAACTTTTATTTTTGATGTATTTTTATATTGCACGGATAATCAGATAATAATAGACAGAAAAATATTTATTTTTATTTTATTTAATATAAATAACAGAAAGTAAAAGTGGGGTACAGAGGGTTGTGCCTTCTAGTTTCATCCATCTCATGATCATCAAAAGGAATCGACTAACAAGGTTGATCAAGTCTTGTTAATGAACTCATTCCGAATAACATGGAACCGGAGAAATTTCGAATAACACTATGTTACCTCAACGGGGATATGCACCTCCCCAATAATAAGAATATCATATTTCTTCTTGACAGTAGGAAGAGGAAATTCAAAACCTCCAAATATAATCGATGGAATCTTTCCAATAGAGTTGATATATGAACTTGAGGTTGTTTCCTCGGAAAGTGTACCGTGTGCTCATTACCATTAACATGAAAAGTGACATTGCCTTTAGTGCAATCAATAACAGCCCCTGCAGTATTCAAAAAGGGTCTTCCAAGAATAATAGACATACTATCTATAACACCCCATATGTAACTTGCCATATTTGTATTCCAACTCTTGCCATTTTCGGCACTAAGTTATTTTATTTCCTCGTTGTCAGGTTTTTGTCTTCGTGTGTTTTGTCTTTGTCATGCATCTCATATCATGTCATCATGTGCATTGCATTTGCATACGTGTTCATCTCATGCATCCGAGCATTTTCCCCGTTGTCCGTTTTGCATTCCGGCGCTCCTATGTCCTCCGGTGTCCCTTTCTACCTCTTTTCGTGTGTGGGTGTTAAACATTTCCGGATTGGACCGAGACTTGCTATGCGGCCTTGGTTTACTACCGGTAGACCGTCTGTCAAGTTTCGTGCCATTTGGACTTTGTTTGATACTCCAACGGTTAACCGAGGGACCGAAAAGGCCTCGTGTGTGTTGCAGCCCAACACCCCTCCAAAGTGGCCCAAAACCCACCTAAACCTCCTCCATCATCTAGGTCGTTCGATCACGATCGCGTGGCCGAAAACTGTGCTCAATTTGGAGCCTCCTAGCTCCTCCTACCTATAAAAAGGGCCACTCCCCGAAAATTTCGAATCCATTTCACACCCTAACCCTAAATTTCGCTCCTCCACGCACCGGACGTGCCCGACCCGCGCCGGACAAGCCGTCACCGCCGCCAGCACCCTACCAGGACGCGCCACGTGTCTCCGCCGGGTCTCCCCCGCCGCCGGCCTGCTCAGCCTGGGGAGAGCCCCCGAAGCCCGCGCGCGCCCGCGCCTCCTCTCCGCGCCGCCACGTCTTCTCCTCCCACGCCGGCGAGCTCCGCCACCGGCGCCGCTCTTCTCCGGCGACCGAGCCCCGCCGCCGTTCGCCGCTCCACCCCAGCGTCCGCCGCCTCGCCGCTTCCTCGAGCACCGAGCCCCGTCACCGTCCTCCTCCACGCCGTCAACCCGCAGCCGCCGTCCTCCACCTCGATGCCGGTGCCAAGTCCAGCGACCTCGGCAAGTCCGGCGACCCTTCCGTTGAACCTCGGTCTCCGCGTGCTACAGTAAACGTCGGATCCATATCTGGATCTCGGGTTGACTTTCTCCCCGAACCCTAATTTTTTTTTTGCATTCTTCATCACCTCATAACTCTGCAACCGTGGCTCCGATCGTGCGTGTAGCATATCGAAATGTTCATCTCGACGAGTACTTCATTTCATCTCATTGCATCATATTCATTTGAGCTCATCTTGATGCCCTAAATGTTGTTGGAAGAGTGTTAGTTTCTGTTAGTTTCAGATTCATATCGGTAATTGGACATTTGTCATTTTTGCCATGATTGATGTGTGCCTCCTATGATCTTGAGCTCTACATGAGCTTTGTAGTATGCCATACCATCTTTACAGGGGTGAATTCCATGTATTTTTGTGATCTCTGTAGTGACTAGCACAAGCATGCAAAGTAGCTTACTTAATGTTGCTGATTTCAGGGACTTAGAAATATTCTAAGTCTTTGCCCTGTCATTATTTTTATGCCATATATTCATGTTGCTACCAAGTGATCCATGTCTTTGTTTGCATTTATGGAGCAACCTAGCTTGACTCAATCAAGCTCTACTTTTCCTATAAAATGTTCCTGGCAGAATGTTTACATGTTAAGCATTTTTGCCGAGCTTGTTGTAGTTGATCCGTGCATGCTATGTTGTTGTTCTTGCCAGGTTTAGCTTCCATGCCATGTCTACTTGCTGGGTGTATTCTTAGTTTATCATGCAATGCCTTGTGGTGAGTGCATCGAGCTTGTAAACATGCCTACTTGATATCTGTTTTGCCATGTTCCAGTTTTTCACTAAGTCTGAATCTTTTAACGATAATTGCTATGTTCGCATGGATGTCATTGTATTTTCTAATCCCTTTTGGCTTATGGTCAGTAAGGGAGTTTTGTTGTATGCTTTGAGTTGCTTCATGTCATGCCTTTCTTTGCCATGATATGTTCCTCTAGCATGTAGTTACCTTGCTCTAAACATTGCTTCCTGATGTTAAATTCCTGATTTGTTATTTTCACTAAGTCTGTAACCTGTAATCTTTTGCACTTTTGCCACGCTTGTTTGAGCCTACTATTGAGTGAATTAGCCATAGCTCAGTGTTCATCTTTTGCCAAGAATCTTGAGTGGATCACTGCCATGTATTTTGTTGTCATGTTAGAGTGTTGTAGCATGTTGTTGTTGATGCATTTAGATGGCCTCGTGCTGTTAATCGCAAATCGGTACCATATTTGTTTTGCTTGTCATTCCCAAACCGTGCAGCCGACTCCGGTGATCTTTATATCGATTTCGACCGAAATCAACTTCTCTTTTTAGTGGCACTCTTGGTTTTCCAATTTGAGGCCAGGTTCAATCATTCCTTTCCTAATCATCCATATGCATCGCATATCACATCCCACATATCATGTCATGTTTTGCATCATGTTATTTGTGCATTACACGTGGCTGATTGTGTCTCCTTTTGCTTGTTGTTCTTAATTGGGTAGAGCCGGGAGATGAGTACGTGATCGAGGAGCCCGATGAGTATGTTTACGAGGATCAAGCTAACTTCAACTCGGAGAACTTTGCAGGCAAGATGACCATACCCTCGAAATCACTTCTATCTTTGCTTGCTAGTCGCTCGCTCTTTTGCTACGCCTATGCTACGATACCTACCACTTTCTTATCATTCCTCCCATATTGCCATGTCAAACCTCTAACCCACCTTGTCCTAGCAAACCGTTGTTTGGCTATGTTACCGCTTTGCTCAGCCCCTCTTATAGCGTTGCTAGTTGCAGGTGAAGATTGGAGTTTGTTCCTTGTTGGAACATGTTTATTGTTGGGATACCATTACTATATCTTGTCTATTTTAATGCACCTATACACTTGGTAAAGGGTGGAAGGCTCGGCCTTATGCCTGGTGTTTTGTTCCACTCTTACCGCCCTAGTTTCCGTCACACCGGTGTTATGTTCCTCGATTTTGCGTTCCTTACACGGTTGGGTTATAATGGGAACCCCTTGACAGTTCGCCTTGAATAAAACTCCTCCAGCAATACCCAACATTGGTTTTACCATTCGCCACCTAGCCTCTTTTTCCCTAGGGTTCCGCGGACTCAAGGGTCATCTTTATTTAAACCCCTGGGCCAATGCTCCTCTGAGTGTTGGCCCAACCTGTCAGCTGCCGGTGGCCACCAGGGGCAACTCTGGGATGGCCTACCGGAACCTTGGACAATCCGGTGTGCCCTGAGAACGAGATATGTGCAGCTCCTATCGGGATTTGTCGGTACATTCGGGTGGCTTTGCTGGTTTAGTTTTACCATTGTCGAGATGTCTTGTAACCGGGATTCCGAGTCTGATCGGATTGTCTTGGGAGAAGGAATATCCTTTGTTGACTGTGAGAGCTTGTGATGGGCTAAGTTGGGACACCCCTGCAGGGATTTTATCTTTCGAAAGTCATGCCCGCGGTTATGGGCAGATGGGAATCTGTTAATGTCCGGTTGTAGAAAACCTAAAGATTACCTTAATTAAAATGAATCAACTGAGTGTGTGGCCGTGATGGTCTCTTTTCGGCGGAGCCCAGGAAGAGAACACGTTCTCATGTTATGTTTGATCGTTGGTTGTTCTTGGATCACTTCTTGATCATAGTTGTTCGACTGTGCCTTTGCCTTCTCTTCTCGCTCTCTTTTGCGTATGTTAGCCACCATATATGCTAGTCGCTTGCTGCAGCTCCACCTCATACTTTTACCCTTCCTATAAGCTTAAATAGTCTTGATTGTGAGGGTGTGAGATTGCTGAGTCCCCGTGACTCACATTTTACTTCCAAAACCAGATGCAGGGACCGATGATACCGCTCTAGGTGATTCGACTGAGCTCAAGTGGGAGTTCAATGAGGACTCAGGACGATACTGCGTTTCCTTTCCAGACGATCAGTAGTGGTGACCAGTTGGGGCGATCGAGGACTTTGTCGCTTTTGGGGTTGTTCTTTATTTTGGTTCCATAGTCGGACCTTGAGTGTATCTGGATGAATGTAATGATATTTATGCTATTTGTGTGACGTGGCGAGTGTAAGCCAACTATGTATCTCTTTCCCTTATGTATTACATGGGTTGTTGTGAAGATTACCTCACTTGCGACATTGCTTTCAATGCGGTTATGCCTCTAAGCCGTGCTTCGACACGTGGGAGATGTAGCCGCATCGAGGGCGTTACAAGTTGGTAATCAAATCCTTCCCTGACCTTAGGAGCCCCCCCTACTTGATCGAATCGTTGGCGTTGTTGAGTCTAGAAAAATGTTTTGAGTCATTTAGGATTATATATATAGAAGAGAGTAGGATTCTTTTTACTCCTCAGTCCCTTTGTCACTCTGGTGAGGCATCCTGACGTAGAGTTTTGACTCTTCTCTTCTCAAATTTTACTAAAAAAATTTAGGATCACGCGGGTATCTTGGAATCGTTCTAACGGTTTTGTGACGAGAACATTGTTCTTGGTGCCTCCTGACATTTAGGGGTTGTGGCAGTGTCCCGGGGAGTTGAGCTCCGAGGTGTCGTCGTCACAATTTTATCGTTGCAATTCTGGAATACCTGAGTTTCGCCGACATCGAAAATCTCTTTTATGCAGTTGTTGGTGAGATAACCTCGACGCCACCCAGTACTTGGGCGGGAGTTCGGGAGTATTGCCATAACTCGTATAACGGATGCTTTTCAAAGGTTGAGGTAAATGATTTCTAAAGGTTTCTTGGTTATGTGTTGAAGGATGGATACAGTTGGATGTAGGATTTGCTAGCTTTGGGTGAGATATTATGCTTCCCCTGTATCCCCAACACCTGATTGCATAACCGGAAAGGTTCGGGAGTTTCATAGGTGGGAATTCTTGTAGCTCTAGAATTTCTTCCGCGGATATTTGGTTTGTGATTGGGTAATCCTCACCAAGTATTTGTTCTTGTCTGTACCTTGTTGTTTTATTCTTCTACCTCTATCTAAGTGTCTTCTCAATTTATGGAAGTGTGACCATTTCAATTGGAATGCATTCGTTCATTTTGTTCAGATGTTAAGACTATATGTTGCAATTTCAATCCATTTGATTCAGCTTGAATATTTGTCTGTCATGATGCTAACGGATGTCACCCTCTTCAGGATGGCTCCTCCAACGCGTAACAATCCTGAACCGCCACCACCACCTCCACCTCCAGAGGCATGGCAAGCTATGATGGCTGCTACCAATGCAAACACGCAGCTGATCATGCAAATTTTGCAAGAGCGCAACCAAGGGAATCAAGGCCATGGCAACAATCAGAATTAGTTTGCTACACTCAACCAGTTCCTCGCAAACCAGCCAAAGACCTTCAGCAACTGTGTCGAGGCAACAGACGCTGATGATTGGCTCATGGATATCTGCAAGCATTTCGAGTGCAGCAATGTCCAGCCTGAGGACTTTGTCAAGTTTGCCTCGTTCCAACTCAAAGACCAAGCCGCAGAGTGGTATCAGCAGTACAAAGATTCCAGAGGAGGTCGTGTGATTACCTGGGATGAATTCCATCAAGACCTCAAAGCTCACCACATTCCTCAGAGTGTTGTTGAGAGCAAGCGTGAGGAATTCCGCAACCTGAAGCAAGGCAGCTTGTCTGTTTACCAGTATAACATCATGTTCCAGAAGCTCGCTCGTTTCGCCAAGCAGGACGTCCCCGACGAGAAGAGCATGATATATCAATTCAGAGGTGGCCTCAGAGAAGATCTTCAACTTTCTCTCGTGCTTTTCGAGCCTCAGAAGTACGATGAGTTTTACAACATGGCACTGAAACAAGAGACTGCTCAACTCAAGTGTGATGCTTCCAAGAAGCGAGTCAGAGATGCAACTCCTTCTTCCTCAACTCAAGTGGTGACTAAGCAGCAAAAGTATTGGTTGTCTCCTCCTCCTCCGTTTCGTCAGCCTTATCAGCAGAAGAGCAAAGGTGGCAATGGATCTTCCCACCCACCCAACCCAGGATTTCAGAACAAGACTTCGTCTCAAGCTCCAAGATCAAGTGCTCCGTATCACCATCCGCTCTCGGAGGTCACGTGCAACAAGTGTTAGCAAAAGGGTCACTATGCCAACAACTTCAATCAGAGGTGTCTTCCTCCTCCTCCTCCTCCTCCTCCTCCTCCTCCTCCTGTGAGATCTGCCAGTACCGTAGTGGTCAAGCATAATCCCAAGCACGCCAAGGTCAACTTGTTGAACGCAGCTCAGGCAGAGGACTCGTCAGATGTGATTATGGGTAACCTTCTTGTTAACGATATTCCTGCAAAAGTTCTTTTTGACACTGGTGCATCGCATTGTTTCATCTCGAGACCATTTGCATCTAAGCATGAGTTGGCTTTCAAAGTTTTGCCTAGACCGATAGCAGTTGTCTCTCCGGGTAAACGCATGAATGCTAACTCCATGGTTCCGGATGTTACCATCACTTTGGGTGACTACAAGTTTCTGTCTTCTCCTACGGTTCTTGGTGACTCGGATATTGATTCTTATTCTCGGAATGGAATGGCTTTCTAAGCACAAGGCTCAGCTTGATTATGCTGCCAGGTAGATCCAATTGACACATTCGTCTGAGGATGTAATCGTCTTTGCCGCTCGTGATGATACCATTCGACTGTTTTCTCTCAATGAGAAGGGCGAGCTGGATGCCATCTCTCAGATTCCAGTCATTTGCAAATATCAAGATGTCTTTCCAGAAGAGCTTCCAGGAATGCCTCCGCACCAGCCAGTTGAATTTGTCATCGATCTTGAGCATGGCACGGAACCTGTGTGCAAACGTCCTTACAAGCTTGGACCTGAAGAGTTGAATGAGCTGAAGAAGCAACTCGATATTCAAGAGCGTATGGGTCTCATCCGACCAAGTTCTTCTCCATGGGGTTGTGGTGTTCTTTTCATCAAGAAGGATGGAACGGACCGACTTTGTGTCGACTACCGTCCATTGAACAAGAAGACCATAAAGAACAAGTACCCACTTCCCAACATCAATGAGCTTTTCGAACAACTCAAAGGTGCTCAAGTATTCTCCAAGCTTGATCTCTGTATGGACTATCATCAGATTCGCATTCGTCAAGAAGATATCCCCAAGACAGCATTCATAACAAGCTATGGTTCATATGAATACACTGTCATGTCTTTCGGCCTCGTCAACGCCCCTCCAACATTCTCTCGCATGATGAACTTCATCTTCAACGCCTACACAAATGACTTCGTCTTGGTCTACCTCGATGACATTTTGGTCTTTTCCGAGAACAAGGAGGATCATGCCAAGCACTTGCGTTTGGTGCTGGATAAACTCAGAGAACATCAGTTCTATGCGAAGTTTTCGAAGTGCGAGTTTTGGCTCGATGAGGTTCTCTACCTTGGGCATATCATCTCCGCCAAGGGCATAGCTGTTAATCCTGAGAAGGTGTCTGCAATTGTGAATTGGGAACCACCTCAGAACGTGAAGCAACTCTGCAGCTTCCTTGGGCTCGCAAGCTATTGTCGAAGGTTCGTTGAGAACTTCTCTAAGATCGCGAAGCCTCTTTCCAACCTTCTCCAGAAGCATGTGAAGTATGTCTAGTAGCCTGAATGTGACATCGCTTTCAACACCCTGAAAGAGAAGTTAGTCACTGCTCCAGTTCTGACTCCCCCTGATGAATCCAAACCGTTCGAGGTCTTCTGTGATGCTTCCCTTCAAGGTCTTGGTGTAGTGTTGATGCAAGAGAAGAAAGTTGTGGCCTATACCTCTCGCCAGTTGAATCCCAACGAAAATAACTACCCCACTCATGACCTCGAGTTGGCGGCAGTTGCCCATGCTCTTCTAACTTGGAGACATCTCTTATTGGGAAGAAAAGTGGACATCTTCACTGATCACAAGAGTCTCAAGTACATCTTCACTCAGCCAAACCTCAACCTCAGGCAGACTCGTTGGGTCGAAATGATTCAAGAGTATAATCTGAGTATCGAATATACTCCTGGCAAGGCCAATGTAATTGCTGACGCATTGAGCAGGAAGGCTTACTGCAACAGTTTGATTCTCAAGCCTTACCAACCCGAGCTTTGTGAAGCTTTCCGCAAACTCAATCTTCAAGTTGTTCCTCAAGGATTTCTTGCCAACCTCCAAGTCTCTCCTACTTTGGAAGATTAGATTCGCGAGGCTCAACTTCTTGATGCTATGGTGAAGAAGGTGAAGATTGGGATTGCCAAGAGTCAACCCAAGTACAAGTGCTATCGTCTTGATGACAAGGATACTCTATTCTTCGAGGATCGCATTGTTGTGCCTAAAGGTGACCTTCGTAAAGTCATTATGAACGAGGCTCACAATTCACTCCTCTCTATCCACCTTGGAAGTACAAAGATGTACCAGGACCTCAAGCAGTCATATTGGTGGACTCGAATGAAGCGCGAGATTGATCAGTTCGTGAATGAATGTGATGTCTGCAGAAGAGTGAAAGCAGAACACCAACGACCAGCTGGTCTCCTCCAACCTCTAGCCATTCTAGAATGGAAGTTTGACCATATTGAGATGGACTTCGTGACTGGATTTCCAAAGTCCAAGTGTGGCAATGATGCTATCTTCGTTGTCATCGACAAACTCACTAAAGTGGCTCATTTTCTTCCTATCAAAGAATCTATCACAGTAGCTCAATTGGCAGAGCTATATACCTCCAGGATTGTCTCTCTGCACGGCATTCCGCAGTTGATATCTTCAGATCGTGGCAGCATCTTTACCTCCAAGTTTTGGGATTCTTTTCAGAAAGCCATGGGCACCAAAATTCGCTTCAACACAGCTTTTTGTCCTCAAACTAGTGGCCAAGTCGAGCGAGTAAATCAGATTCTTGAAGATATGCTTAGGGCTTGCGTCATCTCTTTCAGTATGAAGTGGGAAGATTGTCTTCCATATGCCGAGTTCTCCTACAACAACAACTTCCAAGTGAGTTCGGGCAAGGCCCCATTCGAAATTCTCTATGGCAAAAAGTGTCGTACTCCTCTTAACTGGTCAGAGACTGGTGAACGTCAACTTCTTGGAAATGACTTGATCACAGAGGCAAAAGAGATGTGCAAAGTCATTCGTGATAATCTCAAAGCCGCGCAATCGCGCCAGAAGATTTACTATGATAGCAAGCATCGAGACTTGGCTTTCGAGATCGGAGACCATGTCTACCTCCGTGTCTCTCCAATGAAAGGTACTCGTCGCTTCAGTATCAAAGGGAAGCTTGCCCCTAGATACGTGGGTCCTTTCAAGATCATGGAAAAAAGAGGCGATCTCGCCTATCAACTTGAGCTTCCATCCAACTTTGCAAACGTGCACGACGTGTTTCACGTGTCTCAACTCCGCAAGTGTTTCAAGACTCCTGACCGCACCATCAACTTCGAATAGATTGATCTCCCAGAAGACATGTCTTATCGTGAGCACCCAGTTGCTATTCTTGAAGAAACCGAGCGCAAGACTCGCAACAAGTCTATCAAATTCCTGAAGGTCAAGTGGTCACATCATTCCGACCATGAAGCCACCTGGGAACACGAGGATCACCTCCGTTCTTAGTACCCGGAGTTTTTCTAGTCCTAGATCTCGGGACGAGATCCTTTCGTAGTGGTGGAGTGTTGTAACACCCCGTATGTAACTTGCCATATATGTATTCCAACTCTTGCCATTTTCGGCACTAAGTTATTTTATTTCCTTGTTGTCGGGTTTTGTCTTCATGTGTTTTGTCTTTGTCATGCATCTCATATCATGTCATCATGTGCATTGCATTTGCATATGTGTTCATCTCATGCATCCGAGCATTTTCCCCGTTGTCCGTTTTCCATTCCGGCGCTCCTATGTCCTCCGGTGTCCCTTTCTACCTCTTTTCGTGTGCGGGTGTTAAACGTTTCCGGATTGGACCGAGACTTGCCATGCGGCCTTGGCTTACTACCCGTAGACCGCCTGTCAAGTTTCGTGCCATTTGGACTTCGTTTGATACTCCAACGGTTAACCGAGGGACCAAAAAGGCCTCGTGTGTGTTGCAGCCCAACACCCCTCCAAAGTGGCCCAAAACCCACCTAAACCTCCTCCATCATCTAGGTCGTTCGATCACGATCGCGTGGCCGAAAACCGTGCTCAATTTGGAGCCTCCTAGATCCTCCTACCTATAAAAAGGGCCACTCCCCGAAAATTCCAGATCCATTTCGCACCCTAACCCTAAATTTCGCTCCTCCATGCACTGGACGTGTCCGACCCGCGCCGGACAAGCCGCCGCCGCCGCCGGCGCCCTACCAGGACGCCCCACGTGTCGCCGCCGGGTCTCCCCCGCCGCCGGCCCGCTCGGCCCGGGGAGAGCCCCCGAAGCCCGCGCGCGCCCGCGCCTCCTCTCCGCGCCACCACGTCTTCTCCTCCCATGTCGGCGAGCTCCGCCACCGGCGCCGCTCCACTCCGGTGACCGAGCCCCGCCGCCGTTCGCCGCTCCGCCCCGGCGTCCGCCGCCTCGCCGCTTCCTCGAGCACCGAGCCCCGCCGCCGTCCTCCTCCACGCCGTCGAGCCGCAGCCGTCGTCCTCCTCCTCGACGCCGGTGCCAAGTCCGGCGACCTCGGCAAGTCCGGTGACCCTTCCGTTGAACCTCGGTCTCCACGTGCTACAGTAACGGCCGGATCCAGATCTGGATCTCGGGTTGACTTTCTCCCCGAACCCTAATTTTTTTGCATTCTTCATCAGCTCATCACTCTGTAACCATCGCTCTGATTCGTGCGTGTAGCATATCGAAATGTTCGTCTTGACGAGTACTTCATTTCATCTCATTCCATCATATTCATTTGAGCTCATATTAATTCCCTAAATGTTGTTGGAAGAGTGTTAGTTTCTGTTAGTTTCAGATTCATATCAGTAATTGGACATTTGTCATTTTTGCCATGATTGATGTGTGCCTCCTATGATCTTGAGCTCTACATGAGTTTTATAGTATGACATGCCATCTTTACAAGGGTGAATGCCATGTATTTTTGTGATCTCTGTGATGACTAGCACAAGCATGCAAAGTAGCTTACTTAATGTTGCTGATTTCAGGGACTTAGAAATATTCTAAGTCTTTGCCCTGTCATTATTTTTATGCCATGTATTCATGTTGCTACCGAGTGATCCGTGCCTCTTTTGAGCATGATCAGTAAGGATGTTTTGTAGATATTGTGGTGCTCTATCCATCCATGTCTTTGTTTGCATTTATGGAGCAACCTAGCTTGACTCAATCAAGCTCTACTTTTGCTATAAAATGTTCCTGGCAGAATGTTTACATGTTAAGCATTTTTGCCGAGCTTGTTGTAGTTGATCCGTGCATGCTATGTTGTTGTTCTTGCCATGTTTAGCTTCCATGCCATGTCTACTTGCTGGGTGTATTCTTAGTTTATCATGCAATGCCTTGTGGTGAGTGCATCGAGCTTGTAAACATGCCTACTTGATATCTGTTTTGCCATGTTCCAGTTTTTCACTAAGTCTGAATCTTTTAGTGATAATTGCTATGTTCGCATGGATGCATTGTATTTTCTGATCCCTTTTGGCTTATGGTCAGTAAGGGAGTTTTGTTGTATGCTTTGAGTTGCTTCATGTCATGCCTTTCTTTGCCATGATATGTTCCTGTAGCATGTAGTTATTTTGCTCTAAACATTGCTTCCTGATGTTAAAATCCTGACTTGTTATTTTCACTAAGTCTGTAACCTGTAATCTTTTGCACTTTTGCCACGCTTGTTTGAGCCTGCTATTGAGTGAATTAGCCGTAGCTCAGTGCTCATCTTTTGTCAAGAATCTTGAGTGGATCACTGCCATGTATTTTGTTGTCATGTTAGAGTGTTGTAGCATGTTTTTGTTGATGCATTTAGATGGCCTCGTGCTGTTAATCGCAGATCGGTGCCATATTTGTTTTGCTTGTCATTCCCAAACCGTGCAGCCGACTCCGGTGATCTTTATATCGATTTCGACTGAAATCAACTTCTCTTTTCAGTGGCACTCTTGGTTTTCCAATTTGAGGCCAAGTTCAATCATTCCTTTCCTAATCATGCATATGCATCGCATATCACATCCCGCATATCATGTCATGTTTTCCATCACGTTGTTTGTGCATTGTACGTGGTTGATTGTGTCTCCTTTTTCTTGTTGTTCTTGCTTGGGTAGAGCCGGGAGACGAGTACGCGATCGAGGAGCCCGTTGAGTACGTTTACGAGGATCAAGCTAAGGTCAACTCGGAGAACTTTGCAGGCAAGATGACCATACCCTCGAAATCACTTCTATCTTTGCTTGCTAGTCGCTCGCTCTTTTGCTATGCCTATGCTATGATACCTACCACTTGCTTATCATGCCTCCCATATTGCCATGTCAAACCTCTAACCCACCTTGTCCTAGCAAACCATTGTTTGGCTATGTTACCGCTTTGCTCAACCCCTCTTATAGCGTTGCTAGTTGTACGTGAAGATTGGAGTTTGTTCCTTGTTGGAACATGTTTATTGTTGGGATACCATTACTATATCTTGTCTATTTTAATGCACCTATACACTTGGTAAAGGGTGGAAGGCTCGGCCTTATGCCTGGTGTTTTGTTCCACTCTTGCCGCCCTAGTTTCCGTCATACCGGTGTTATGTTCCTTGATTTTGCGTTCCTTACATGGTTGGGTTATTATGGGAACCCCTTGACAGTTCTCCTTGAATAAAACTCCTCCAGCAATTCCCAACATTGGTTTTACCATTCGCCACCTAGCCTCTTTTTCCCTTGGGTTCCACGGACTCAAGGGTCATCTTTATTTAAACCCCCCGGCCAATGCTCCTCTGAGTGTTGGTCCAACCTGTCAGCTGCCGGTGGCCACCAGGGGCAACTCTGGGCTGGCCTACCGGAACCTTGGACAATCCGGTGTGCCCTGAGAATGAGATATGTGCAGCTCCTATCGGGATTTGTCGGCACATTCGGGTGGCTTTGTTGGTTTAGTTTTACCACTGTCGAGATGTCTTGTAACCGGGATTCCGAGTCTGATCGGGTTGTCTTGGGAGAAGGAATATCCTTCGTTGACCGTGAGAGCTTGTGATGGGCTAAGTTGGGACACCCCTGCAGGGATTTTATCTTTCGAAAGCCATGCCCGCGGTTATGGGCAGATGGGAATTTGTTAATGTCCGGTTGTAGAAAACCTAAAGATTACCTTAATTAAAATGAATCAACTAAGTGTGTGGCCGTGATGGTCTCTTTTCGGCGGAGTCCGGGAAGAGAACATGGTCTCGTGTTATGTTTAATCGTAGGTTGTTCTAGGATCACTTCTTGATCATAGTTGTTTGACCGTGCCTTTGCCTTCTCTTCTCACTCTCTTTTGCGTATGTTAGCCACCATATATGCTAGTCGCTTGCTGCAGCTCCACCTCATACTTTTACCCTTCCTATAAGCTTAAATAGTCTTGATCGCGAGGGTGTGAGATTGCTGAGTCCCCATGACTCACAGTTTACTTCCAAAACCAGATGCAGGGACCGATGATACCGCTCCAGGTGATTCGACTGAGCTCAAGTGGGAGTTCGATGAGGACTCAGGACGATACTATGTTTCCTTTCCAGATGATCAGTAGTGGTGCCCAGTTGGGGCGATCGAGGACTTTGTCACTTTTGGGGTTGTTCTTTATTTTGGTTCCGTAGTCGGACCTTGAGTGTATCTTGATGAATGTAATGATATTTATGCTATTTGTGTGACGCGGCGATTGTAAGCCAACTATGTATCTCTTTCCCTTATGTATTACATGGGTTGTTGTGAAGATTACCTCACTTGCGACATTGCTTTCAATGCGGTTATGCCTCTAAGTCGTGCTTCGACACGTGGGAGATATAGCCGCATCGAGGGCATTAAACTATCGTCCTCGGGAATATCAAGAATAACAAAGTCCGTTAAAATACTAACATTTGCAACTACAATAGGCACATCCTCACAAATACCAACAGGTATAGCAGTTGATTTATTAGCCATTTGCAAAGATATTTCAGTAGGTCTTAACTTATTCAAATCAAGTCTACTATATAAAGAGAGAGGCATAACACTAACGCCGGCTCCAAGATCACATAAAGTAGTTTTAACATAATTTCTTTTAATGGAGCATGGTATAGTGGGTACTCCAGGATCTCCAAGTTTCTTTGGTATTCCACCGTTAAAAGTATAATTAGCAAGCATGGTGGAAATTTCAGCTTCCGGTATCTTTCACTTATTTGTAATAATATCTTTCATATACTTAGCATAAGGATTGGTTTTGAGCATATCAGTTAATTGCATACGTAAAAAGATAGGTCTAATCATTTCAGCAAAGCGCTCAAAATCCTCATCATCCTTTTTCTTGGATGGTTTAGGAGGAAAAGGCATGGGTTTCTGAACCCAAGGCTCTCTTTCTTTACCATGTTTCCTAGCAACAAAATCTTTCTTATCATAAGTTGATTCTTTGATTGTGAGTTATCAAGATCAACCGCCGGTTCAATTTCTACGTCATTACCATTACTAGGTTGAGCATCATCTTGAACATTATCATTAACATTATCATTAGTTTCAGGTTGATTACCAGGTTGTGTTTCAGCGTCAAAAATAGAAATATCATTTGGATTCTCAGGTGTTTCAACAATAGGATCACTAGAAGCATGCAAAGTCCTATCATTTTTCTTTTTCTTCTTTTTAGAAGAACTAGGTGCATCTAAATTATTTTTCTGAGAATCTTGCTCAATTCTCTTAGGATGGCCTTCAGGATACAAAGGTTCCAGAGTCATTCTACCACCTCTAGTCATAACTCTAACATCATTATCATTATTTTTACTATTCAATTCATTGAGCAAATCATTTTGAGCTTAAGTACTTGTTCTACTTGAGTGGTAACCATAGAAGCATGTTTACTAATAAGTTTAACTTCACTTTTAACATTAGCCATATAATCACCCAAGTGTCCAAGCATATTTAAATTGTATTTTAATTATCTGCCAAAATAAGCATTAAAATCTTCTTGCTTAGCCATAAATTTATCAAACTCATCTAAGCATGGGCTAGCAAATTTAGTAAATGGGAATACAGCTTTATCATATCTATAGAGAGAATTTACCTTTACTACCTTTGTCGGGTTATCAAGACCATGATTTTCTTCGATAGGTAAAGGATTTGGATTATCTGTTTCTTCAACAGGCGGTAAATTAAGAGCATGTATTTCTTCAATAGGAGGTAAATTCTTAACATCTTCAGCTTTAATACCTTTTTCTTTCATAGATTTCTTTGCCTCTTGCATATCTTCAGGACTGAGAAATAGAATACCTCTCTTCTTCGGAGTTGGTTTAGGAATAGGCTCAGGAATTGGCTCCAGAGGTGTCCAATTATTTTCATTTGTCAACATATTATTCAATATAATTTCAGCTTCATCCGGTGTTCTTTCCTTGAAAACAGAACCAACACAACTATCCAGGTAATCTCTGGAGGCATCGGTTAGTCCATTATAAAAGATATCAAGTATTTCATTTTTCTTAAGAGGATGATCATGCAAAGCATTAAGTAATTGGAGAAGCCTCCCCCAAGCTTGTGGGAGACTCTCTTCTTCAATTTGCACAAAATTATATATATCCCTTAAAGCAGCTTGTTTCTTATGAGCGGGGAAATATTTAGCAGAGATGTAATAAATCATGTCCTAGGGACTACACACACAACCAGGATCAAGAGAATTAAACCATATCTTAGCATCACCCTTTAATGAGAACGAAAATATTTTAAGGATATAAAAGTAGCGAGTTCTCTAATCTTTAGTAAACAGGGTAGCTATATCATTTAATTTAGTAAGATGTGCCACAACAGTTTCAGATTCATAACCATGAAAAGGATCAGATTTATAACATCCCAAAATTTTAATTCGGAATGTTATACATTAGGTCATCATGCATATCATATTTTATTTTGCTTTTGGTTTTGATCCTAGAAAATCCTAAGCAACTCAAGGACCCACGGAGAGAGTTGGGGATTTCGTTATTTACATATTTGAGTTTCCTCAAATTTTGTAAACAGGATCATTTGATTTTGTTTATTTTATCATCAATTATTTCTATTACAAAAATATGAGAGCGGGAATAAAATGACTTTCCCAAAATATAGAAATATTGAGGATTTAATAAAAAAATCAAATAAGATTTATTTCGGAGTTTTTTGGTATTTTTATTTGAATTTAGGAAAAATGCACGTTTTTCAAAGTTGTAGTTTGGGCCCAGATAAATGTTCACTTTATCGGGCTTGATTTTAGGAACCCGGGAAAATTTATTTCGTGATTTTTGGAGTCCGTTTAGTATTTCTTTTTATTTTTCTTCCGAGCGGATTTATAAAAAAAACATGGAACCGACTTTGGGCCGTACTCGGCCAGGACACCGCCTGGCCGGGGCCTTTATCATGCGCGCCCGAGGCCTGAGCCGAGCCAGCCCACCCCGCCGCCCTAACCCTAGCCGCCGCCGCCGGAGCAGCGCACCGCCCGAGGTTCGCCGCCGCCTCGTTTTCCGTGCCGTTTAAAAAAAATTCTGTTCGTCGTTTTTCTTTTTCGTCGGATTTTCGCGGTTATTTTTCTGATCGTGATTTCTGATTCGATTTTCGTTTTAGTATAACTTTTCGCTCGTTTATCGGAATCAGGCGATTCAAGCGCCTGGAGTTTCGTCTCGAAACCCTCTTTCCCAATAATCAACTTAAACAAGTTTTTGCTACTGTAAAATTTGCCTTAGATCCAGATTACTAGAACAAAGTTGTTTCTTTCGCCGTTTGTTTTCTTTTGCTTCGTTCGATTTGATTCTTTTTGCCAACCAGGGTTCTTAAGTTGAACTTTCTGGTTAGATCTTCTAATTACGTTTTACCTGTGCATTAGATGAGTACTTATTGTATGCTTGTTTGTTTGTCTACGATAGAATACCTGGAGTGCGCCGCCTGTTACGTTGAATCTCTAGGTTTCGCGGATCATCAGCAAGGCAAGTAACACTTTGATCATACCTTTTTCTACAACCCAGTTTTATTGCATTAGATCAATCCTCGCACATTGCATGAATAGGATCTAATTAAATTGTGGGATGGGAAGTAGATGAGGTAGTACCTATTACCTGTTTATTATCAAACCTTTGGGAGTTACATCTACGTTTGCTTATTATACCATGCTATGCTAGTAGACGTGGATTGGGTGAGTGAAATCCATGACAGATGTGAGATTGTTAATTAATGGTTTATCTAAGGTGGCAAACTAACACACATCTGGGTGGATTGAGGCACCTGGGTATTCCAGGACTTGCCTGTTTTTCTTTTGGACCGCCACCCAAGATCAAAGGGATCATGAGATTATTCATACTAGAAACTTCCGTGTGCAGCCACAAGCCATTATGGGCTCTGGCATAGTTGATTAAGTTGTGTGAACTCTTACAGTGGTAGACTAGCAGATGTAGGGGATGTAGGTGGTACGGTCTACCCGATCGTAAGGTGCTAGCGCTTCTGAAAGACTATGTCTCGGTCATCCGTTTCTCAAACACCATGTAGCGCGAGAAATCCAATGGAGGCGATCGAGTCTTGTGGGGAAAAGTGTGCAAACCTCTGCAAAGTGTAATAAACTAATCATGATTAGCCGTGTCCCCGGTTATGGACATCTTGAGTATCTAGTACCTGGATTATCATGTGAATCTCAACATGTTACTCTAAAGTTAATTTTGTTGGGTTTTAATGATGTTACCTTAATTGGGATTGAGAATGCTGTCAACCATTCTCAATGTTTAACAACCACCATGATAGTAATTAAATTTATTCCTTTGAAGTAGGGAAAAATTGGCTTTACGCAAAAACTGTAACCATGGAGCTTTCCACCAGCCAAATATGCATATAGTATAGTTGTTGCATTCCATTACTCTCTATGTGTTACCTTGCCAGCATATTCCATGTGCTGACCCGTTTTCGGGCTGTAACGTTCATGTTGCAGACTTTTCAGACGACGATTAAGGAGTTTTTAGGTCGTGGTTCTATACTCAGTGATGCCGTTGGAGTTGATGGACTCACTATCTTCCAAGCCTTCCGCTGTTATCGTCACCAGATGGCCTTAAGCCATATTTATTGTAATAAGTTCTCTTTTGAGACACTCGATGTAATAAGTGTGTATTGCTACTCTGCTATAAATCCTCCGAGTATTGTGTGGTGTCAGCATTACTGATCCAGCGATGACATCGGAGCACAGAGATCAGACTGTTTGAGGTCTGGTCGCTACAGAGATGGTATCAGAGCACACGCTGACTGTAGGACACGACCACTAAGCTAAAGACCTAGATCACTACTCACTCTCTTCTCTTCTGACTTCTCATCTTTTCTACTCTTTAGGATGGCGGATGCAAGGAATAAGTTCACACAACTAGATGAAGATACACCCTTTGGACGCCACTTGAAGGAAGTCACTAGATACCTGAACATAGGAGTACCAAGCTTCACGGGAACCTACAACGCCACTTTACCTAAAGAAGAGCGCTGGATGATTCAAGTTCAAGTTCCAGGAAGGACGTTCATGCCAGTCACTGAGACCATAGAGTTTTGTTTTGATGCACCAACTTGGAGTCTAGGAAAGAGTATGGCAGCTCACATCACCATGGGACGCATTGGAGAAGTCTACCGCAAGGATCTCAAGGATACTATCTACCAGATTTGTGGGCGCCGAGATGAACACTGGGAGATGATCAGCACCAGGAAAGATAGATCAATTGCAGCTTTTATCCAGGAGTTAAACCAGCACATTCGACGACGGGAGAATCAGATGTGCGCCAACATGATAGATCTGAAGAAGGCTAAGACTAGAATCAAGGAACTAGAGGAAGAACTCAAGGCTACACGTGAAGATTATGAAGAAGAAATTGAAGTATTGGTGGAGAAGAATGACGATCTGATCAAGAAGATTGGAATATTTATGGGAGGCCTGACACCAGTAGATGAAGACGAAGAACCCAAGGAGATTAGCCCGGAAGACTATATCATCATTGACGGCACCGACTCGAAACAAGATAGTAGCAATGATGACTATGTGGATGAAGCAGGAGCAGATATCATGGAGTCTACAACCGTAGGATATTTCTATTAGACCACCTCATCAATAGTAGTAGTCCACCATATAAATATAGTAGTCCGAGCACTCTTGCGATAGTTAGATTGATTGTATGCCTTGTTTGTTTGAATGAAGTGAATTGTTTGCTTTTGCCTCATGTGCATATGGATAGTGTTTTCCCTTTAGACCCCCTCTATTCTTATATCTCATCTTTTCTAAACCCTCAGATGCCTCCGAGACGTGACCCCGGATTTGCCTTTCTGCCGGAGCTCACCCAGTTGATCCAGCAGCAGAACACCTTGATGCAGTTGCTAGTTCAGAATCAGAATCAGGGAAACAACAACAACAACCCACCACCACCACCACCTGTTGACCACTTAGCCCATTTTCTTAGGCTGAATCCGCCGGTGTTTTCCAGTAGCACCGAGCCGATAGTAGCAGATGATTTGCTCCGCAAGATAGCTAGGGAGTTAACCACAGCAGGATGCACAGATGCGGAGAAGGTGAAGTTTGCCGCACATCAGTTAGAAGGACCCGCAGCATCCTGGTGGGAGAATTTCACAGCCACCTTCCCAGTCGACACTGTCACATGGGACCAGTTTCAGCAGGCTTTTCGTACTGCCCATGTTTCAGCAGGAGCAATGGCCATGAAGAAGCGTGAGTTTCGTAACTTGCGCCAAGGAGGACGGACAGTTGGCCAGTATGTGGAGGAGTTTAGTAAGCTAGCATTTTATGCCCCAGATGACGTTGCTACGGATGCAGCTAAGCAGGAGAAATTCCTGGAATGATGAGTTGAGTATGCAGTTGATGGTAGCCACCTTTAACAACTACCAGGAGTTGGTAGATTGTGCTCTTATGATTGAAGGGAAGCAACAACAAATTGAGAACCGCAAGAGGAAGTATGGACAAGGAAAGTATAATTCAGGAGCTCAGCAGAAGCCACGTTTTACCCCTAGACCGGAAGGACATTTTCAGCATACCCATGGAGTAGGTAGCTCGCACAATCACAATGGCACCAAGAATGGTAATGGGAACGGAGGAAGTAATGGACAAAACCGCAACACCCCATCAACCCCAGCCAAGAAGGACCTAAGCCAAGTCACCTGTTTCAAGTGTTCCAAGACCGGACACTATGCCAATGAATGTCCTGAAGGCCAAAATGGCAATGGAAGTTCTGGGAAGAAGCCGAACCCTTTCAATAGGGGACAGGTGAACCACGTTAATGTGGAGGAGGTTGAAGCTCAGCCCGATGCAGTAATAGGTAAGTTTTGGTTAAGTCATTTACTGCACTCGTTCTTTTTGATACTGGTGCATTGCATTCATACATCTCAAGGGGATTTGTGGATAAGTATAACCTACCAACCCAAGCTCTTAGGTCACCCATGTTAGTAACCTCGCCCGGAGCAGAATATGTGGATAGTCTATGGTGTGATCGGTTACCATTAAGGATTGGTAACTATGTTTTTCCCTCAGACCTTATAGTATTGGAATCTCAAGGATTGGATGTGATATTAGGCATGGATTGGTTATCAAAGTATAAAGGGAATATTGAGTGTGCTAGTAAGTCAATTTTGCTTACCACACCAGAAGGGAGAAGGATCAAGTATGTATCCTGGCATGTGCCAAAGAGGACCCAAGTAAATTGCCTAACAGGAGTTGTGCAGGAGGAAGTACCAGTGGTA
The DNA here is from genome assembly GCF_018294505.1 of Triticum aestivum. Taxonomy (NCBI): domain Eukaryota; kingdom Viridiplantae; phylum Streptophyta; class Magnoliopsida; order Poales; family Poaceae; genus Triticum; species Triticum aestivum. The sequence goes on from NC_057809.1 coordinate 80,648,838, forward strand.
AAGGATTTTCCTGCTGTATTTCCCGAAGAGTTGCCAGGCATGCCACCGGATAGAGACATTGAGTTTTTGATTGAGCTTTTGCCAGGCACTGGGCCAATATCGAAGAGACCATATAGGATGCCAGCAAAGGATTTGGTGGAAATTAAGAAGCAGATTAAAGAGTTACTGGATAAGGGATATATTCGCCCAAGTTCTTCGCCTTGGGGATCGCTAGTACTTCTAGTGGAGAAGAAGGATGGATCATTAAGGATGGTTGTTGATTATCGAGGATTGAACGAAGTGACGATCAAGAACAAGTACCCACTACCAATGATCAACGATCTGTTTGATCGATTGCAAGGAGCTAAAGTGTTTTCCAAGATCGATTTGCGATCAGGATACCACCAGTTGAAGATTCGAGAACAGGATATTCCGAAGACAACTTTTACCACCAGGTATGGGCTGTATGAGTATACCGTTATGTCATTTGGCCTGACTAACGCGCCTGCCTATTTTATGAACATGATGAACAAAGTGTTTATGGAGTTTTTGGATAAGTTCGTCGTAGTGTTCATTGATGATATCCTGGTTTATTCGAAGAATGAAGAGGAGCATAAGGAGCATTTGCGTTTGGTACTTGGAAAGCTCAAAGAACATCAATTATATGCCAAGTTCAGCAAATGTGAGTTTTGGTTGAAGGAAGTAGGATTCCTCGGACACATTATATCCGGAGAAGGTATAGCAGTAGATCCCGCTAAAGTTGAAACCGTGACCAAGTGGGAAGCCCCAACAATAGTTGGAGAGATCCGGAGTTTTCTGGGACTCACAGGATACTACCGGAGATTTATTGAGAATTTCTCAAAGATTGCAAAGCCTATGACGGAGTTGCTGAAGAAGGATACTAAGTTCAAATGGACTGAGGAGTGTGAGGCTAGTTTCCAGGAGTTGAAGAAACGTTTGGTGACCTCACCAGTGTTGATTTTGCCAGACCAAACCAAGGATTATGTGGTGTATTGCGACGCTTCATGTCGAGGACTTGGAGCAGTGCTTATGCAGGAAGGGAGAGTTGTTTCGTATGCTTCACGACAACTGAAGCCTCACAAATTGAATTATTCCACACATGATTTGGAGTTAGCAGCCGTAGTGCATGCATTGAAGACATGGAGACATTTCCTCATTGGAAATCATTGTGAGGTGTACACGGATCATAAGAGTTTGAAGTACATTTTCACACAGAAGGAGTTGAATCTCAGACAAAGGAGATGGTTGGAGCTTATCAAGGATTATGATATGAAATTGCATTATCATCCCGGGAAGGCTAATGTAGTAGCTGATGCATTAAGCCACAAGAGCCATGTCAATACGTTAATAACGGGAGAAATACCCAAGGAGTTAGCAGAAAATCTTCGTGAACTATGTGTGGAAATAGTTCCGAGAGGCTATGTAGCAGCGTTGGAAATTCAGTCAACTTTGATGGACAGAATCAGGGAAGCTCAGAAAACGGACAAAGAGATTTCCGCTATAAAGGAGAAACTGAGCAGAGGAAAAGCTAAAGGATTTCGTGAGGATGAGCACGACACCCTATGGTTTGAAGACCGTGTTTATGTACCCAACAACCCGGAGATCAGGAAGTTGATTTTGCAAGAGGCACATGATTCACCGTATTCGATTCACCCAGGAAATACCAAGATGTATTTGTATTTGAAGGATATTTTCTGGTGGACCAGAATGAAGAAGGATATTGCAGAGTGTGTAGCAGTTTGTGACGTATGTCAGAGAGTAAAGGCAGAGCATCAGAAGCCAGCAGGATTGTTGCAACCATTGCCGATACCCGAATGGAAGTGGGATAAGCTAGGCATGGATTTTATCACGGGATTACCAAGGACTCGTTCAGGCTATGACTCGATTTGGGTTGTAGTCGATCGATTGACGAAAGTAGCTCATTTCATCCCAGTAAAGACCACTTACACCAGTGCTAAGTTGGCAAAGATATACATGACCAGGATCATATGTCTGCATGGAGTTCCGAGGAGTATCGTATCAGATAGAGGAACCCAGTTTACCTCAAAGTTCTGGAAGCAGTTGCATGAGACTTTGGGTACTAGGCTAGAATTTAGTACAGGTTATCATCCGCAGACAGATGGACAGACCGAGAGAGTCAATCAGATTTTGGAGGATGTGCTGAGAGCTTGTGCGCTAGATTATGGATCTAGTTGGGACGATAATTTGCCATATGCAGAGTTCTCTTACAATAATAGCTATCAGACCAGTTTGAAGATGGCCCCTTTTGAAGCTTTGTACGGAAGGAGGTTCAGGACACCGTTGTCATGGGACGAAGTTGGAGACTGCCAGTTGTTTGGACCAGATCTGATTAAAGAGTCTGAACAGAAGGTGAAGTTGATTCGCGATAGGCTCAGGGTAGCCCAGTCCAGGCAGAAGAGCTATGCAGATTCCAAAAGCAAGGAGATAGTTTACGAAGTTGGAGATAGAGCTTATCTTCGAGTATCCCCACTTCAAGGGATTAAGTGCTTTGGAGTTAAGGGGAAGTTAGCGCCACAATTTGTAGGACCATATCGAGTTTTGGAGCGTATGGGAGAATTGGCCTACAAGTTGGAATTGCTAGAAGGATTGACAGGAGTTCATGATGTGTTCCACGTTTCTCAGTTGAAGAAGTGTCACGCGGAGATGGCTGACATACCTTTGAGAGACACAGTGCCATTGGAAGCAATTCAGTTGGATAACAATTTGACCTATGAGGAGAGACCAGTCAAGATCCTCGAGTTTGCGAGCCGAGTCACTCGCAGCAAGGTTATCAAGTTTTGCAAAGTTCAGTGGAGCCACCACACGGAGGATGAAGCCACCTGGGAGCGAGAGGAAGATTTGCTCAAAGACCACCCTCACCTATTTTCTAGCCAACCAGAATCTCGAGGGCGAAATTCACATTAAGGGAGGTAGGTTTGTAACATCCCAAATTTTCAATTTGGAATGTTATACATTAGGTCATCATGCATATCATATTTTATTTTGCTTTTGGTTTTGATCCTAGAAAATCCTAAGCAACTCAAGGACCCACGGAGAGAGTTGGGGATTTCGTTATTTACATATTTGAGTTTCCTCAAATTTTGTAAACGGGATCATTTGATTTTATTTATTTTATCATCAATTATTTCTATTACAAAAATATGAGAGCGGGAATAAAATGACTTTCCCAAAATATAGAAATATTGAGGATTTAATAAAAAAATCAAATAAGATTTATTTCGGAGTTTTTCGGTATTTTTATTTGAATTTAGGAAAAATGCGTGTTTTTCAAAGTTGTAGTTTGGGCCCAGATAAATGTTCACTTCATCGGGCTTGATTTTAGGAACCCGGGAAAATTTATTTTGTGATTTTTGGAGTCCGTTTAGTATTTCTTTTTATTTTCTTCCGAGCGGATTTAAAAAAAACGCGGAACCGACTTTGGGCCGTACTCGGCCAGGACACCGCCTGGCCGGGGCCTTTATAATGCGCGCCCGAGGCCCGAGCCGAGCCCGCCCACCCCGCCGCCCTAACCCTAGCCGCCGCCGCCCCCGGAGCAGCGCGTCGCCCGAGGTTCGCCGCCGCCTCGTTTTCCATGCCGTTTTAAAAAAAATCTCTTCGTCGTTTTTCTTTTTCGTCGGATTTTTGCGGTTATTTTTCTGATCGCGATTTCTGATTCGATTTTCGTTTTAGTATAACTTTTCGCTCGTTTATCGGAATCAAGCGATTCAAGCGCCTGGAGTTTCGTCTCGAAACCCTCTTTCCGAATAATCAACTTAAACAAGTTTTTGCTACTGTAAATTTACCTTAGATCCAGATTACTAGAATGAAGTTGTTTCTTTCGCCGTTTGTTTTCTTTTGCTTCGTTCGATTTGATTCTTTTTGCCAACCAGGGTTCTTAAGTTTAACTTTCTGGTTAGATCTTCTATTTGCGTTTTACCTGTGCATTAGATGAGTACTTATTGTATGCTTGTTTGTTTGTCTGTGATAGAATACCCGGAGTGCGCTGCCTGTTACGTTGAATCTCTAGGTTTCGCGGATCATCAGCAAGGCATGTAACACTTTGATCATACCTTTTTCTACAACCCAGTTTTATTGCATTAGATCAATCCTCGCACATTGCATGAATAGGATCTAATTAAATTGTGGGATGGGAAGTAGATGAGGTAGTACCTATTACCTGTTTATTATCAAACCTTTGGGAGTTACATCTACATTTGCTTATCATACCATGTTATGCTAGTAGACGTGGATTGGGTGAGTGAAATCCATGACAGATGTGAGATTGTTAATTAATGGTTTATCTAAGGTGGCAACCTAACACACATCTGGGTGGATTGAGGCACCTGGGTATTCCAGGACTTGCCTGTTTTTCTTTTGGACCGCCACCCAGGCTCAAAGGGATCATGAGATTATTTATACTAGAAACTTCCGTGTGCAGCCACAAGCCATTATGGGCTCTAGCATAGTTGATTAAGTTGTGCGAACTCTTACAGTGGTAGACTAGCAGATGTAGGGGATGTAGGTGGTATGGTCTACCCGATCGTAAGGTGCTAGCGCTTCTGAAAGACTATGTCTCGGTCATCCGTTTCTCAAACACCATGTAGTGCGAGAAATCCAACGGAGGCGATCGAGTCTTGTGGGGAAAAGTGCGCAAACCTCTGCAGAGTGTAATAAACTAATCATGATTAGCCGTGTCCCCGGTTATGGACATCTTGAGTATCTAGTACCTGGATTATCATGTGAATCTCAACATGTTACTCTAAAGTTAATTTTGTTGGGTTTTAATTATGTTACCTTAATTGGGATTGAGAATGCTGTCAACCATTCTCAATGTTTAACAACCACCATGATAGTAATTAAATTTATTCCTTTGAAGTAGGGAAAAATTGGCTTTATGCAAAAACTGTAACCATGGAGCTTTCCACCAGCCAAATATGCATATAGTATAGTTGTTGCATTCCATTACTCTCTATGTGTTACCTTGCCAGCATATTCCACGTGCTGACCCGTTTTCGGGCTGCAACGTTAATGTTGCAGACTTTTCAGACGACGATTAAGGAGTTTTAGGTCGTGGTTCTATACTCAGTGATGCCGTTGGAGTTGATGGACTCACTATCTTCCAAGCCTTCCGCTGTTATCGTCACCAGATGGCCTTAAGCCATATTTATTGTAATAAGTTCTCTTTTGAGACACTCGATGTAATAAGTGTGTGATTGCTACTCTGCTATAAATCCTCCGAGTACTGTGTGGTGTCGGCATTACTGATCCAGGGATGACACCGGAGCACAAAGATCAGACTGTTTGAGGTCTGGTCGCTACAGAGATGGTATCAGAGCACACGCTGACTGTAGGACACGACCACTAAGCTAAAGACCTAGATCAGGATCAACAGAGAATTCATAATCCTTATCAGTAACAAAGATAGGTGAAGTAGCCAAAGCAGGGTCAGGTTTCATTCTATCATTTAGGGATTGCTTACTCCATTTAGCTAATAAACTTTTAAGTTTAGTTCTACTTTTGCAAGCTAGAATGGATAAAGAAGGATCTTGATCAAATACATAACCCTTAGGAATAGCAAGTGGTTCTTCATCATCACTTTCATCAGTATCATCAGATTCAATATTTTCAATTTCTCTAGCCCTAGCAAGTTGTTTATAAAGAAAATCACTAAGTGGCATAGATGTATCAGGCATAGAGGTAGTTTCATCATAAGTATCATGCATAGCAGAAGTGGCATCATCAATAACAGGCGACATATCAGAACGAATAGCAGAAGCAGGTGTTGGTGTCGCAAGCTTACTCAAAACAGAAGGTGAATCAAGTGCAGAGCTAGATGGCAGTTCCTTACCTCCCCTCGTAGTTGAGGGATAGATCTTGGTTTTTGGATATCTCAAATTCTTCATAATGATAAGCAGATATATATCCCAAGTGACTCAAAGAATAGAGCTATGCTCCCCGGCAACGCCGCCAGAAAATAGTCTTGATAACCCACAAGTATAGGGGATCACAACAGTTTTCGAGGGTAGAGTATTCAACCCAAATTTATTGATTCGACACAAGGGGAGTATTAGCAGCTGAATTGTCAATTCAACCACACCAGGGAACTTAATATCTGCAGCAGAGTGTTTAGTAGCAAGTAATATGATAGTGGTGATAACGGTAGCAAAAGGTAACAGTAGTAAAAGCAATGTTTTTGGTATTTTGTAGTGATGATAGCAATAGCAACGGAAAAGTAAATAAGCGAAGCACAATATATGGAAAGCTCGTAGGCAATGGATCGGTGATGGAGAATTATGCCGGATGCGGTTCATCATGTAACAGTCATAACCTAGGGTGACACAGAACTAGCTCCAGTTCATTGATGTAATGTAGGCATGTATTCCGAATATAGTCATATGTGCTTATGGAAAAGAACTTGCATGACATCTTTTGTCCTACCCACCCGTGGCAGCGGGGTCCTTACGGAAACTAAGGGATATTAAGGCCTCCTTTTAATAGAGAACCGGAACAAACCATTAACACATAGTGAATACATGAACTCCTCAAACTACGGTCATCACCGGTAAGTATCCCGATTATTGTCACTTCGGGGTTAACTGATCATAACACATAATAGGTGACTATAGACTTGCAAGATAGGATCAAGAACACTCGTATACTGATGAAAACATAATAGGTTCAGATCTGAAATTATGGCACTCGGGCCCTAGTGACAAGCATTAAGCATGGCAAAGTCATAGCAACATCAATCTCATAACATAGTGGACACTAGGGATCAAACCCTAACAAAACTAACTCAATTACATGATAGATCCCATCCAACCCTTCACCGTCCAGCAAGCCTACGATGGAATTACTCACGCACGGCGGTGAGCATCATGAAATTGGTGATGGAGGATGGTTGATGATAACAACGGCGGCGGATTCCCCTCTCTGGAGCCCCGAACGGACTCCAGATCAGCCCTCCCGGGAGGTTTTAGGGCTTGGCAGCGGCTCCATATCATAAAACGCGATGATTTCTTCACCCTCATTTTTTTTCTCCCCGAAACTCAATATATGGAGGTGGAGTTGGAGTCGGAGAGGCAACAGGGGGCCCGCGAGGTAGGGGGCGCGCCCTAGGGGGGCAGGCATGCCCCCCACCCTCGTGGCTAGACGATGGGCCCCCTGGCCTTCATCTTTGGCAGGTATTTTTCTTATTTTCTAAAAAGTGTCTCCGTGAAGTTTCAGGTCATTCCGAGAACATTTGCTCATGCACATAAATAACACCATGGTAATTCTGCTAAAAACAGCGTCAGTCCGGGTTAGTTCCATTCAAATCGTGCAAGTTAGAGTCCAAAACAAGGGCAAAAGTGTTTGGAAAAGTAGATATGTTGGAGACGTATCAGTACCCACGGTCTTCGGCGGAGTCCGGCCATGATTTGATGGACTTGAAAAGCACCTCCCAAATGTCCTTGTGCGAGGAGCAGAAGAACCCTCGCAAGGTTTGGTTCCTGGATGGATCGAATTCCCATAGATTGCAATTCCGGTGTTGACAAGGCAGTATCCGGCGGACTAACATCACCTGGACTATGTTGACAAGTTCAATGTTCTTATATCCCATATCTTTAACGTGCGTCTGGAGCACCGACGGTTCGTCGGATGAGGACCAGTCCAGGCCTTTCTTGACCCAGGATGTAAGCCGCAGAGGGGCGCCGGATCGAAACTCGGGCGATGCGGCCCATTCCTTGCCGCACGGCTCAGTGATGTAAAACCACTGTTGTTGCCACTCCTTGATAGAATCATTAAAGGTTCCCGTTGGCCATATGACGTTAGGCATCTTGCTCATCATAGCGCCCCCGCACTCGGCGTGCTCGCCACCCACCACCTTGGGCTTCACATTAAAAACCTTCGGCCATAAACCGAAGTGCGGCGAAATGCGGAGGAAAGCCTCGCACACGACAATGAATGTCGATATGTTAAGGAAGGAATTAGGGTACAGATCGTGAAGATCGATTCCATAATAGTACATGATGCCACGAACGAACGGGTGGAGGGGAAACCCTAGCCCACGGACAAAGTGAGGGAGGAATACAACCCTCTCGCAGGGTTCCGGAGTGGGGACGATCTGTCCCGCCGTCGGGAGACGGTGGCTGATTTTCTTGGCCAGATACCCGGCCTCCCAAAGCTTTTTGATATCCTTCTCTCGGACGGTAGAGGACATCCATTTGCCTCCTGCTCCGGATCCGGACATCTTTGGAAGGCCTTTTGTGGGCAAAGAAGGTGAACGCTTGGGCGCTGGAGCCTCAGCAGAAGGGAATGAATCGGGAAGAAGGCGTGGGTGAAAAGAGTGAATCATTGTCCCTTTATAAGGGCAGAAGAGGCGGTGCACCTCCCCATTCACCTGGTAAAACCTCTTATTCCCCAAGCGCCGTAATTGATGGTGCGATTGGGTTACCCACATCCGTATTGATGAGAATCCTGTAATAAGGGGGACACGATCTTTGCTTTCACAAGACGTGTCAAGAAAATCGCCTCACGATATGTGCAGTGCTGGTTGAGAAAAACGGTTCGAATAATGACCGGGCCATGACATGATGTCATGTTGCTAAACGTGTCAACAGATTAGATTTGTGGAAATATTATTCTCTCTACGTTGGTATGTGGAACTTATTTTGCAGAGTCGGACACTATCCTCGTGTTCAAGATCTTCTATGGTGTATTCGGAGGAGGAACCCGCCTTGCAATGCCGAAGACAAATCTGCACGTTGGACTCATCATCATTGAAGCCTGGTTCAGGGGCTACTGAGGGAGTCCTGGATTAAGGGGTCTCCGGACAGCCGGACTATATCCTTTGCCCAAGCTGCTGGACTATGAAGATACAAGATTGAAGACTTCGTCCCGTGTCCGGATGGGACTTTTCTTGGCGTGGAAGGAAAGCTTGGCAATACGGATATGTAGATCTCCTCCCTTGTAACCGACTCTGTGTAACCCTAGCCCCCTCCGGTGTCTATATAAACCGGAGGGTTTAGTCCATAGGACAACAACAATCATACCATAGTCTAGCTTCTAGGGTTTAGCCTCTACGATCTCGTGGTAGATCAACTCTTGTAATACTCATATCATCAAGATCAATCAAGCAGGACGTAGGGCATTACCTCCATTAAGAGGGCCCGAACCTGGGTAAACATCATGTCCCCTGCCTCCTGTTACCATCCACCTTAGATGCACAGTTCGGGACCCCCTACCCGAGATCCGCCGGTTTTGACACCGGCATACTCCAAAAAGCATTATTATAGATAAAAACATTATAAATAACAGCAAGAAAACATGATGCAAAATGGACGTATCAACTCCCCCAAGCTTAGACCTCGCTTGTCCTCCAGCGAAAACTGAAATCGAAAAACATGTCCACATGCTTTGAGAGAAAGAGGTGTTGATAAAAACAAAATATGGACATAGGAGCATCATGTTGATTATTATAACAACAACAAAATTTAATATAGGACTTTTATCATAGAACTTGCATCATATACTTCCTATGAATAAGTAACAGTTCATCACACAATCAAAGTATAAAGCAAAAAGTCTATTAGAAACCAACAAACTATGTTCTTAGTCAACTTTGCAACTACAATTCATCATCTTTTCAGGAAGAGCCGCATGTTGGAGCCTTTAGGCAAGTTCACATACTCAACCACCATATGGTCTTCTATGATTTCTAACACTCACCTCGTACCCATGAGCAAAACGTTTCAACCGGACACATAGAAAGATAGGGGCTTATAGTTTCGCCTCCCAACATACTCACCTCAAGGGTGATGTCAACAATAATAACTCATGCTGTCTATATTCAACTGGACATATGTGCCTAGATCTTTCCTCACCACATGATTCTTGCCAAAAGAGAAAATAAAAAGGAATAGAAGGAAAACTTTGACTCTTTCATAAAAGTAAAAGACAGCCCTTCGCAGAGGGAAACAGAGGTTGCCATGCGCTTATTTGTTTGCATGCTTAATCCCTTAGTGCAAGAGAACGTCATGTTGTATTGCCCCTTAAGATGACAACCTTTATTATGCAGTCTGTCGCTTTTATTCTTTGTCATCCAAGTTCGTACAACGCTCAATTTTGTCTTACACTAAATGATCTCACACATTTAGAAGCAATTTTTATTGCCTTTTTGCACCGATGACAACTTACTTGAGGGATCTTGCTCAATCCCTAGGTAGGTATGGTGGACACTTGAAAAAAATTTGGGTTTAAGGGTTTTTGGATGCACAAGTAGTATCTCTACTTAGTATGGAATTTTTGGCTAACAAAGATAGGGGCAAGCATCACATGTTGAAGGATCTATGACAATATGACTTCTATGTGAATATAAACAAACATAAACCATTAAGTAGTCTTCCTTGTCCAATGTCAACAATTTTGGCATATAATATTTTGATGAGGGCTCACAATCACAAAAGATTTCTAGGATAGTATATTTATATGTGAATCTTCTCTTCCCTTATTAATTCTTTCATGAGTTGCATCATTGACTAAGGCTATGTTTGTCATTCTCTAATAAAATTTTCTACTTATACTTTTCCTTATGTGGTGCTATCACCTACCATAGGATTAGTATATAATATTTTCTCTATTTATTTCCTTTCTTTATTTATTTTCTTTATTTGCAACATGAAAGCAAAGAAAGCAAAAACTCAAACTAACTTTATTATATAACTTGTGCACGATTACAAGGATAGATCACTAAGAAAACTCTCAAGGAAGAAAGGATATAACTAAACTTTTATTTCATCTAAAAGCAAAAGATCGAACTAAGATAAGTAAAAGCAAAAAGATAGTGGGATGATACGATACTGGGGCACCTCCCCCAAGCTTGGCGTAAGCCAAGGGGAGTGCCCATACCCGATACTCAGTTCTCCTTTGGTGGTGAAGAAGATGATGGTGGTGAAGAAGCGATCCTATCCTTAAGGATGAAGATGTTCTCCAACCGACGGATGACACTTCGGAGATGGGTGATATGATCTTGATGCAGAATATTTTCACGAGTAATATACTTATTCTATATGTGAACTATTTCAATGACATGAAAAGCTTCAACCTTAGCAGCAGTAAGGTGAGTAAGGTAGGGTTTAAGGATATCTTCCTCCTCCTCGGCCAGCGATGCTTGTGCTGCCACCGGGGGTGGATCTACGGTAGCTTCCTTGCCCTTGTCGGCCTTGACGACGTCCGTGGGCTCCTCCCTCTTCGTCTCGATCTTCATCAGCCAAGCATCTTCTTCCATGTTGTTGGAGGAGCAAGAAGACATGATGCCTGGCTTGATAAATCTGACCAGAGACAACAAGAAAAGAGAACAGGGGATTTCTTTGAGATACGGTGATCAACAGGTTCGGGAAGTATATATAGATTTTTTTATCTTGGAGGACAAGTACATGGAAGAAAAACAAAGTACGGAAGGTGTCCTAGGTGAGCACAACCCACCTGGGCACGCCAGGCTGCCTGGCGCGCCCTGGTGTCTTGTGCCCACCAGGGGACGCTTCCTGGGAGTTTCTTTATTTCCAAAATTCTAAAATATTCCAAAAATGGAAAAAAAATTTGCGGATTTTTCGGAGTCCATTTACTTACCGTATCACGTACCTCCTTATTTTCACGATTCTGGAGTGTTCCGGAAGGACTCTTCTATGTGTTCTTCCGGTGTCATGGTTTGGATAATATTACTTTTAGCATTAATAGGCGTACCTAAGATATAATGCTTTATTCGTTGCCCATCGACAACCTTCGGGTTATTACCTTCAGAATTATTTATTTTGATGGCACCAGACTGGTAAGCCTCCTCGATGACATATGGGCCTTCCCATTTTGAGAGGATCTTCCCTGCAAAAAATCTAAAACGAGAGTTGTACAACAGAACATATTCTTCAACTTTAAACTCACACTTTTGGATTCTTTTGTCATGCCATCTTTTAACTTTTTCTTTGAATAACTTTGCATTTTCATATGCTTGGGTTCCCCACAAGCACCAATCTATAGTTCCGGTAACAAGATTGAATACAAGAGATGAACTAGGGTTTGAGATGAGATGGTGTTGTTGAAGATGTTGATGGATATTACCCTCCCCAAGATGGGAGAGTTGTTGGTGATGATGATGACGATGTTTTCCCCCTTCGGGAGGGAAGTTCCCCTGGCGGAATCGCTCCGTCGAAGGGCAAAAGTGCTCCTGCCCAAGTTCCGCCTCGAGACGGCGGCGCTCCGTCCCGAAAGCCTCCCTCTTTTTTTTCTAGGTCAAAATGACTTATATACCAAAAGATGGCACCGGAGGTGGCCGAGGAGGCCACAACCCACCAGGGCGCACCTGGGGGGCCTGGTGCGCCCATGTGGGTTGTGCCCACCTAGCGGCCCCCTCTGGTGTTTATTGGCTCCAATATTTATTAAATAATCCATAAAAAATCTCCGTGAAGTTTCAGCTTATCTGGAGTTGTGCAGGATAGGTGGCCTGACGTAGCTTTTCCAGGTCCAGATTTCCAGCTGCCGGAATTCTCCCTCTTGGTGTTTTTCTTACAAATTATGAGAGAAAAGGCATTAGATTTACTCCAAAAAGCATTATTATGGATAAAAACATTATAATAATAGCAATAAAACATGATGCAAAATGGATGTATCACCTCTCATCTTGGGGCGGCCAATCTTCATCAACATCTTCACCAGCACCATCTCCTCTCAAACCCTAGTTCATCTATTGTGTTCAATCTTTGTACCGAAATCTCAGATTGGTACCCGTGGGCGACTAGTAGTGTTGATTACATCTTGTAGTTGATCACTATATGGTTTATTTAGTGGAAGATTATATGTTCAGATCCATTATGCTATTTAATACCCCTCTGATCATGAACATGTTTATCACTTGTAAGTAGTTACTTTTGTTCTTGAGGTCACGGGAGAAATCATGTTGCAAGTAATCATGTGAACTTGATATGTGTTTGATATTTTGATAATATGTATGTTGTGATCCCCTTAGTGGTGTCATGTGAACGTCTACTACATGAAACTTCACCATATTTGGGCCTAAGGGAATGCATTGTGGAGTAGTTATTAGATGATGGATTGCTAGAGTGACAGAAGCTTAAACCTAGTTTATGCGCTACTTCGTAAGGGACCGATTTGGATACAAAAGTTTAATGCTACGGTTAGATTCTATCTTAATACTTTTCTCGTAGTTGCGGATGCTTGCGAGGGGGTTAATCATAAGTGGGAGGTTTGCTCAAGTAAGAACAGCACCTAACCACCGATCCACCCACATATCAAATTATCAAAGTAGTGAACACAAATCAAGTCAACATGGTGAAACTGACTAGATAAAATTCATGTGTGCCCTCAAGAACACTTTGCTTATTATAAGAAACCATTTTGGCATGTCCTTTGCCACAAAGGGATTGGGCTATCTTGTTGTATATTATTTGTTGTTACCGTTACATGCTTGTTACAAATTCTCCTACTACCAAATTATCTGTTACTTACAATTTCAGCGCCTGCAGACATTACCTTACTGAAAACCAGTTTTCATTTCCTTCTACTCCTCGTTGGGTTCGACACTCTTACTTATCGAAAGGACTACGATTTATCCCATATACTTGTGGGTCATCAATACCTAATCTTAGGCCCGCACAAAGTGGGAGGTAAGAGGAGTGGATGGAGAAACCAACTACAAAGGAAATATCATTGAAATGTCACACCATATGTTTTTCTTTCCCCTCTTCCATGGCGACTAGGGAAAGACTTCTTCCCTTCGATCTCTGCCGATGAGTCTGTGGATTCGCCTCCCCTCCGCCTGCTGATACGTCTCTAACGTATATATAATTTATGAAGTATTTATGCCATGTTAGCAATAATTTATATGGTTTTGGTGCACTTTTATATGAATTTTATATGATTTTCATGGACTAACATATTAAACTAGGGCCTAGTGCCAGTTGCTGTTTCCTGCTTGTTTTTGGTTTTCTAGAAAATCTATACCAAATGTAGTCCAAACATGATGAAACTTTTTGATGATTTTTTGGAACATAAGAGACCCCCGAAGCTTCGACAGAGTACCAGAAGAGCCACGAGGAGGTGATAAGGTACTTGGGTGCGACCAGGGGTGGTCGTGCCAAGATACCTTATGGGCCCCCTATGGCATCTCTTTACATGTTTCCAACTCTGAAAATTCTTATAAATAGGGAAAACCCCGAAAGTTAACCTAGAACTTTCGCTCCGCTGCCGCAAGCCTCTGTTCGGGAGAGACCCCATCTAGAGCCATGTTCCGGCACCCTGCCAGAAAGGGAAATCATCACAGGAGGCCATCTTCATCATCCCGGCGGCCACCATGACGAGGAGGGAGTAGTTCACCCTCGGGGTTGAGGGTATGTATCGCGAACTTTGCTAATATAGTTGGATCATATGGTGTTTCTCCCTCTCTATCTTGTTGTGACGAATTGAGTTTTTTACCTTTGAGGTTTCACTGTTATCAGATTGAATACTTTTTGGATTCGAGAACACTTGTTGTATGTCTTTCATATGAATACCTGTGGTGATAATGGGATGCTCTATTGGTTCACTTGATATGTATTTTGGTATTCAACTTGTGAATTATCGTGACATTGGGGTAATCTATGCATAGGGGTTGATACATGTTTTTGTCCTTCTATCTCCTGTAGAAACCTTGTGGTACTCTTTGAAGTTCTTTGTGTTGGATTAAATGTTATGAATCTAAAGTTGTTTGATGCATATCGACTAATCAACTCATGGATATTTGTGGTGACATAGAGTTGATTGATGCGTACCATATGGTGTTATTTTAGTACGAACTCTAGGGTTGTTTGTGACACTTATAGGGATGGCTCAATAGATTGATCGGAAAAGATAAATTTGATGTGGTTTCGTACCCTACAACAATGTTGTCTTATGTTCTCAGCTAGATAAGAACTTCGGAGTGATTCTTTGTCGTGCGTTGAGGGATTGCTATATGATTCAATTATGTTAGCACTGTTGAGAGATTGCACTAGTGAAAGTATGAACTCTAGGCCTTGTTTCAAGCATTACAATACCGTTTGTACTTGATAACCCACAAGTATAGGGGATCAATTGTAGCCTCTTTCGATAAGTAAGAGTCCCGACAAGGAGCTAAAGGTAGAACAAATATTCCCTCAAGTTCTATCGACCACCGATACAACTCTACGCACGCTTGACATTCGCTTTACCTACAACAAGTATGAAACTAGAAGTACTTTGTAGGTGTTGTTGGATAGGTTTGCAAGATGATAAAGAGCACGTAAATAAAAAGAAGGGGATGTTTAGATGAAGACACAACTAAGTTAGTTTTAGTAGAGAGCTTGTTGTCACACAAGAAAGTTATTTGTCCCTAGGCAATCGATAACTAGACCGGTAATCACTATTGCAATTTTATTTGAGGGGGAGGCGTAAGCTAACATACTTTCTCTTCTAGGATCATATGCACTTATGATTGGAACTCTAGCAAGCATCCGCAACTACTAAAGATCATTAAGGTAAAACCCAACCATAGCATGAAAGTATCAAGTCCTCTTTATTCCCATACGCAAACAACCTACTTACTCGGGTCTGTGCTTCTGTCACTCACACCACCCACCATAAGCAAATCCTAAACATATTGCAAACCCTATAGCGGGGATCCCCCACGCTTGCGCGACACTGAGAGCACCATAGGATAGCACCAATAATAAAATATGCAACTCAAACCAATCATGATCATCAATTAACCCATAGGACAAAACAGATCTACTCAAACATCATAGGATAGCCATACATCATTGGGAAATAATATATAGAATTGAGCACCATGTTTAAGTAGAGATTACAGCGGGTAAAAGAGGAGTTACACCGCTGCATAGAGGGGGGAAGAGTTGGTGATGATGGAGGTGGAGTTGTTGGTGTAGATTGTGGTGATGATGATGGCCCCGGCGGCGTTCCGGCGCCACCGGGAGAGAGGGGGAGAGAGCCCCCCTTATTCTTCTTCTTCCTTGACCTTCTCCCTAGATGGGAGAAGGGTTTCCCCTCTGGTCCATGGCCTCCATGGCATGGGAGGGGCGAGAGCCCCTCCGAGATTGGATCTGTCTCTCTGTCTCTCTCTCTCTCTCTCTGTTTTTGCGTTCCCAGATCCTGCCCTTTCACCGTTTCTTAAATTCCCGGAGATCCGTAACTCCGATTGGGCTGAATTTTGGACACGATTTTTATCCAGATATTAGCTTTATTGCGGCGAAAGAAGGGAACCAACCACCTTATGTGGTGGTCACGAGGGCCCAGGGCGCGCCCCCTGCCTCGTGGCCCCCTCGGGCATCGTCTCACGTTGATTCTTCTTCCCAAAAATCACATATATTCCAAAAAATCATCGTAAGTTTTTATCCTGTTTGGACTCCGTTTGATATGGATTTTCTGCGAAACAAAAAACATGCAATAAACAGTAACTGGCACTGGGCACTGAATCAATATGTTAGTCCCAAAATAGTATAAAAAGTTGCCAAAAGTATATGAAAGTTGTATAATATTGGCATGGAACAATCAAAAATTATAGATACGACGGAGACGTATCAGCATCCCTAAGCTTAATTCCTGCTCGTCCCCCAAGTAGGTAAATTATAAAAAAGATAATTTTTGATGTGGAATGCTACCTAGCATAATCTTGATCATGTAATATAATCATAGCATGAATATTAAGACACGAGTGATTCAAAGAAATAGTCTATCATTTGACATTAAGACAATAATTCTTCAAGCATACTAATAAAGCAATCATGTCTTTTCAAAATAACATGGCCAAAGAAAGTTATCCCTACAAAATCATATGGTCTGGCTATGCTCCATCTTCACCACATAAAGCATTCAAATCATGCACAACCCCGATGACAAGCCAAGCAATTGTTTCATACCTTTGACGTTCTCAAACCTTTTCAACTTTCACGCAATACATGAGCGTGAGCCATGGACATAGCACTATAGGTGGAATAGAATATGATGGTGGAGGTTGTGTGGAGAAGACAAAAAGGAGAAAGTCTCACATCGACGCGGCTAATCAGCAGGCTATGGAGATGCCCATAAATTGATGTCAATGCGAGGAGTAGGGATTGCCATGCAACGGATGCACTAAGAGCTATAAGTGTATGACAGCTCAAACTAAAACTAAGTGGGTGTGCATCCAACTTGCTTGCTCATGAAGACCTAGGGCATTTGAGGAAGCTCATCGTAGGAATATACTAGTATATGAAAGTGATAACTCAAGAGACTCTCTATATGAATAACATGGTGCTACTTTGAAGCACAAGTGTGGTAAAAGGATAGTAACATTGCCCCCTTTTTCTTCTTTTTTCTTTTTCTTTTTTTTGGCAGGCTTCTTTGGCCCCCTTTTTTATTTAGGCTTCTTTGGCCTCTCTTTTTTTTCTTGGGGCAATGCTCTAATAATGATGATCATCACACTTTTATATACTTACAACTCGATACTAGAACAAAGATATGACTCTATATGAATGCCTCCGGCGGTGTACCGGGATGTGCAATAATCTAGCATAGCAATGACATCAAAAGAACGGACAAGCCATGAAAACATCATGCTAGCTATCTTACAACCATACAAAGCAATATGACAATGAATGCTCAAGTCATGTATATGATGATGATGGAAGTTGCATGGCAATATATCTCGGGATGGCTATGGAAATGCCATGTGTTGGGTAACGTAGCAATAATTCCAAAAATTCCTACGTGTCACCAAGATCAATCTAGGAGATACTAGCAACGAGAGAGAGGGATTGCATCTTCATACCCTTGAAGATCGCTAAGCGAAGAGTTACAAGAACGCGGTTGGTGGAGTCATACACGCAGCGATTTAGATCGCGGCCAATTGCGATCTAAGCGTCGAACAACGGCGCCTCCGCGTTCAACACACGTACATCCCGAGAACGTCTCCTCCTTCTTGATCCGGCAAGGGGAGAGGAGAAGTTGAGGGAGAACTGCGACAACACGACAGTGTGGTGGTGATGGAGCTCGTGGTTCTCCGGCAGGGCTTCGCCAAGCGCTACGGAGGAGGAGGAGGTGTAGGAGAGGGGGAAGGGCTGCGCCAGGGGAAGGGTGTTGCTGCCCTCTCTCTCCCTCACTATATATAGGGTCAAGGGAGCCCCCCCCCCATATCCCATCTAGGGGAGGGGCGGCGGCCAGGGAGGGGAAACCTGCCCCCCAAGCCAAGGGGGGTGCCCCCTTTAGGGTTTCCCCTCAACCCTAGGCGCATGGGCCCTAGGGGGGAATGGCGTCCAGCCCACTTAGGGTTTGGTTACCCTCCACATAAATCCCATAGGGCCCTCTGGGGTAGGTGGACCCTCCCGGTGGACCCCCGGAACCCTTTCGTTGGTCCCGGTACAATACCGGCAAACCCCGAACACTTCTGGTGACCGTATGAGGACTTCCCATATATAAATCTTCACCTCCGGACCATTCCGGAACTCCTCATGACATCCTGGATCTCATCCGGGACTCCGAACAACCTTCGGTAACCACATACTATTTCCCATGACAACTCTAGCGTCACTGAACCTTAAGTGTGTAGACCCTACGGATTCGGGAACCATGTAGACATGACCGAGACATCACCAGCCAATAACCAATAGCGGATCTGGATACCCATGTTGGCTCCTACATGTTCCACGATGATCTCATCGGATGAACCACGATGTCAAGGATTCAATCAATCCCGTATGCAATTCCCTTTGCCTATCGGTATGTTACTTGCCCGAGATTCGATCGCCGATATCCCCATACCTCGTTCAATCTCGTTACCAGAAAGTCTCTTTACTCGTTTCATAACGCATGATCCCGTGACCAACTCCTTAGTCACATTGAGCTCATTATGATGATGCATTACCGAGTGGGCCCAGAGATACCTCTTCGTCATACGGAGTGACAAATCCCAGTCTCGATTCGTGCCAACCCAACAGACACTTTTGGAGATACCTGTAGTGCACCTTTAAAGCCACCCAGTTACGTTGTGACGTTTGGTACAACCAAAGCATTCCTACGGTATCTGGGAGTTGCACAATCTCATGGTCTAAGGAAATGATACTTGACATTAGAAAAGCTTTAGCAAACGAGCTACACGATCTTGTGCTACGCTTAAGATTGGGTCTTGTCCATCACATCATTCTCCTAATGATGTGATCCTTTTATCAATGGCATCCAATGTCCATGGTCAGGAAACCATGACCATCTATTGACCAACGAGCTAGTCAACTAGAGGCTTACTAGGTACATATTACGATCTATGTATTCACACATTTATTACAGTTTCCTATTAATACAATTATAGCATGAACAATAGACAATTATCATGAACAAGGAAATATAATAATAACCATTTTATTATTGCCTCTAGGGCATATTTCCAACAGTCTCCCACTTGCACTAGCGTCAATAATCTAGTTCACATCGTTATGTGATTAACACTCATAGTTCACATCGCCATGTGACTAACACCCGAAGAGTTTACTAGAGTCAATAATCTAGTTCACATCGTTATGTGATTAACACTCATAGTTCACATCACCATGTGACTAACACCCGAAGAATTTACTAGAGTCAATAATCTAGTTCACATCGCCATGTGATTAACACCCAAGAGTTTACTAGAGTAAATAATCTAGTTCACATTACCATGTGATTAACACTCAATGAGTTCTAGGGTTTGATCATGTTATGCTTACGAGAGAAGTGTCGGTCAATGGGTCTGCAACATGCAGATCTATGTGTTCTTTGCAAATCTCGATTTCATATTGTAGATGTTGCTACTATGCTCAACTTGGAGCTATTCCAAATGGTTGCTCCACTATACGTATTCGGTTTGCTACTCAGAGTCATCTAGATAGGTGTTAAAGCTTGCATCGTAACCCTTTACGCCGAACTCTTTATCACCTCCATAAATGAGAAACATTTCCTTATTCCTAAGGAAAATTTTGACCGTTGTCCAATGATCCACTCCTGGATCACTATTGTACCCCCTTGCCAGACACGTGGCAAGGCACATCGCGGTACACAGCATGGCATATCGTATAGCGCCTATGGCTAAAGCATAGGGGACGACTTTCGTCCTTTCTCGTACTTCTGCCGTGGTCGAGCTTCAAGTCTTAACTTCACACCTCACAACTCAGGCAAGAACTCCTTCTTTGAATGATCCATCTTGAACTCCTTCAAGATCATGTCAAGGTATGTGCTCTGTGAAAGTCTTATCAGGCATCTTGATCTATCTCTATAGATCTTGATACCCAACATGTAAGCAGTTTTACACAGGTCTTCCTTTGAAAAACTCCATTCAAACAACCCTTTATGCTTTCTAGAAATTCTACATCATTTCCGATCAATAATATGTCATCCATATATACCTATCAGAAATGTTGTAGTGATCCCACTCACTTTCTTGCAAATACAAGTTTCTTGCAAACTTTGTATAAACCCAAATGCTTTGATCGCCTCATCAAAGCGTATGTTCCAACTCCGAGATGCTTGCTCTAGTCCATAGAAGGATCGCTGGAGTTTTCATACCTTTCAGCATCCTTAGGATTGACAAAAACCTTTTGGTTGCATCACATACAACCTTTCCTCACGGAAACCGTCAAGGAAACTTTGTTTTGACATCCATCTGCCTGATTTCGTAAATGAAAATGCAGCAACTGCTAACATAGTTCTAACAGACTTTAGAATTGCTATAATTGAGAGAGTCTCATCACAGTCAACTCCTTGAACTTGTCGGAAACTTCTTTGAGACAAGTCAAGCTTCACAAATGGTGACATTAATTACCATCAGCGTTTGTCTTCTTCTTAAAGATCCATTTATTCTCAATGCCTTGTCATTCATCGGGCAGGTCCACCAAAGTCCATACTTTGTTCTCATACATGGATCCTATCTCGGATTTCATGGCTTCTAGCCAATTGTTTGAATCCGGGCCCACCATCGCTTCTTCATAGCTCATAGGTTCATCGTTGTCCAACAACATGACCTTTAAGACAGGGCTACCACTGAGAAGTTGTACACACCCTTGTCGACCTACGAGGTTCGATAGTAATTTGATCTGAAGCTTCATGATCATCATCATTAGCTTTCTCTTCAACTGACATAGTTGCCACAGAAACATCTTTCTGTGCTGCGCTACTCTCTGGTTGAAGTGAAGGTTCTACAACCTCATCAAGTTCTATCTTCCTCCCACTCAATTCTTTCGAGAGAAACTCTTTCTCGGGAAAGGACCTGTTTTTAGCCACAAACACTTTCCCCTCAGATCTGAGATAGAAGGTATACCCAATCGTCTTGTTTGGGTATTCTATGAAGATACAATTTTCCGCTTTGGATTCGAGCTTTTCCGACCGAAGCCTATCAACATAAGCATCGTAGCCCCAAACCTTAAGAAACAACAACTTTGGTTTCTTGCCAAACCATAGTTCATATGGTGTCGTCTCCATGGACTTAGATGGTGCCCTATTTAAAGTGAATGTAATTGTCTTTAATGCATAACCCCCAAAAATAGCGGTAGATTGGTAAGAGATATCATACACCATATCCAATAAGGTTCGATTACGATGTTCAGACACACCATCATGCTATGGTATTCCAGGCCGCGTCAACTGTGAAACGATTCCACCTTGTCTTCAGTGGTTACCAAACTCATAACTCAGAAACTTTCCCTTTGATCAGATCGAAGGAACTTGATCTTCTTGTTACGATGATTCTCAACTTCACTCTGAAATTGCTTGAACTTTTCAGACATTTCAGACTTATGCTTCATTAAGTAAATATACCCATATTTATTCAATTCACCGGTGAAGGTGAGAAAATAACAATATCCACTGCGTGCTCAACACTCATCGGACCGCACACATCAGCATGTAAGATTTCCAACAAGTCACTTGCCCGTTCCATTGTTTCAAAGAATGGGGTTTTAGTCATCTTGCCAAAGAGGCATGGTTCGCATGTGTCAAGTGATTCAAAATCAAGTGACTTCAAAAGTCCATTAGCATGGAGGTTCTTTCATGTGCTTTACACCAATATGACCTAAGCGGTAGTACCACATGAAAGTGGTACTATCATTATCAACTCTACATCTTTTGGCATCAATGTTATGAACATGTGTATAACTACGACCGGGATTCAATAACCATTCACATTGGGTGCATGACCATAGAAGGTATTATTCATGTAATCAGAATAACCATTATTCTCTAACTTAAATGAATAACTGTATTGCAATAAACATAACCTAATCATGTTCATGCTCAACATAGACACCAATGCAAACAACATTTATCTAGGTTCAACACTAATCCCGAAGGTAGAGGGAGCGTGCGATGGTGATCACATCAACCTTGGAAACACTTCCAACACACATCGTCACCTCGCCCTTAGCTACTCTCCGTTAATTCCGTAGCTTTTGTTTCGAGTTACCAATATTAGCAACTGAACCGGTATCTAATACCCAGGTGCTACTAGGAGTACTAGTAAGGTACACATCAATAACACACATATATCAAATATACTTTTGTTGAAGTTGACAGCCTTCTTGTCTACCAAGTATTTGAGGCAGTTCCGCTACCAGTGACCGTTCCCCTAATAGAAGTGCTTTGTCTCGGGTTTGGGTTCTTGGGTTTCTTCACTGGAGCGGCAACTGGCTTGCCATTCAAGAAGTTTCCCTTCTTGCCCTTGCCCTTCTTTGAAACTAGTGCTATTGTTAACCATCAAAACTTGATGCTCCTTCTTGATTTCTACCTTTACAGCCTTAAGCACGAAGAACAGCTCCGAGATTATCTTCCCTTGCATGTTATAGTTCATCACGAAACTCTAGTAGCTTGGTGGTAGCGACTGCAGAACTTTTGTCAATCACTCTCTTATCTGGAAGATTAACTCCCACTTGATTCAAGTGATTGAAGTACCCAGACATTCTGAGCACATGCTCACTGGCTGAGCTATTCTCCTCCATCTTGTAGGCAAAGCTCTTGTCATAGGTCTCAACCTCTCAACACGGGCATGAGCCTGAAATGCCAATTTTAGCTCTTCGAACATCTCATATGTTCTATGGCGTTCAAAACACTTTTGGAGTCCCGACTCTAAGCCGTAAAGCATGGCGCACTAAACTATCAGGTAGTCATCAGAACGTGTCTACCAGATGTTCACAACATCCACAGACGACGCCAGAGGGGTTGGCATACCGAGCGGTGCATCAAGGACAGAAGCCTTCTGTGTAGCAGTGAGGACAATCCTCAGACTACGGCCCTAGTCCGCACAATTGCTTAAAATATCTTTCAACTAAGTCTTTCTCTAGGAATGTATTAAAACAAAGAGCTAAAAGCGCGAGCTATTAATCCACAACATAATTTGCAAAGGCAATTTAGACTATGTTCATGATAATTAAGTTCATCTAGTCAAATTATTCAATGAACTCCCACTCAGATAGACATCCCTCTAGTCATCTAAGTGATACATGATCCAAATTGACTAGGCCGTGTCCGATCATCACGTGAGACGGACTAGTCATCAACGGTGAACATCTCCATGTTGATAGTATCTACTATATGACTCATGTTCGACCTTTCGGTCTCTTGTGTTCCGAGGCCATGTCTGTACATGCTAGGCTCATCAAGTCAACCTCAGTGTTTTGAATGTGTAAATCTGGCTTACACTCGTTGTATTCGAACATTAGAATCTATCACACCCGATCATCACGTGGTGCTTCAAAACAAAGAACCTTTGCAACGGTGCACAATTAGGGGGAACACTTTCTTGAAATTTTAGTGAGGGATCATCTTATTTATGCTACCGTCGTTCTAAGCAAATAAGATGTAAACATGACAAACATCACATGCAAATCATAAAGTGGCATGATATGGCCAATATCATCTTGCGCCTTTGATCTCCATCTTCGAGGCGCGGCATGAACACCATCATCACCGGCATTGCACCATGATCTCCATCATCATGGTCTCCATCATCGTCTCTTCATGAAGTTGCCTCGCCAACTATTACTTCTACTACTATGGCTAATGGTTAGCAATAAAGTAAAGTAATTACATGGTGTTTTCATTGACACGCAGGTCATAAGTAAATTAAGACAACTCCTATGGCTCCTGCCGGTTGTCATACTCATCGACATGCAAGTCGTGATTCCTATTAAAAGAACATGATCAATCTCATACATCACATATATCATTCATCACATCCTTTTGGCCATACCACATCACATAGCATACCCTGCAAAAACAAGTTAGATGTCCTCTAATTGTTGTTGCATGTTTTACGTGGCTGCTATGGGTTTCTAGGAAGAACGTTTCTTACCTACACAGAAGCCACAACGGTGATATGCCAATTGCTATTTACCCTTCATAAGGACCCTCTTCATCGAATCCGATCCGACTAAAGTGGGAGAGACAGACACCCGCTAGCCACCTTATGCATCAAGTGCATGTCAGTCGGTGGAACCAGTCTCACGTAAGCGTACATGTAAGGTCGGTTCGGGCCGCTTCATCCCAC
Organism: Triticum aestivum; assembly: GCF_018294505.1. Classification (NCBI taxonomy): domain Eukaryota; kingdom Viridiplantae; phylum Streptophyta; class Magnoliopsida; order Poales; family Poaceae; genus Triticum; species Triticum aestivum. The sequence goes on from NC_057809.1 coordinate 80,673,379, forward strand.
AATGCCGCCGGATCAAGATAAGACTAGTAACAGTAAGAAAATTGAACAAATCATCACTCACAACTGCTTTGTGTTCTACTCGTGCATAGAATCTACGCATAGACCTAGCTCATGATGCGACTATTGGGTAACGTAGCAATAATTCAAAAAAATTCCTACGTGTCACCAAGATCAATCTAGGAGATACTAGCAATGAGAGAGAGGGAGTGCATCTTCATACCCTTGAAGATCGCTAAGCGTAAGCGTTACAAGAACGCGGTTGGTGGAGCCGTACACGCAGCGATTCAGATCGCAGTCGATTCCGATCTAAGCGTCGAACAACGACACCTCCGCGTTAAACACACGTACAGCCCGGGAACGTCTCCTCCTTCTTGATCAAGCAAGGGGAGAGGATAAGTTGAGGGAGAACTCCGACAGCACGATGGTGTGGTGGTGATGGAGCTCGTGGTTCTCCGGGAGGGCTTCGCCAAGCGCTACGGAGGAGGAGGAGGTGTAGGAGAGGGGGAGGGTGCCGCTTCCCTCTCTCTCCATCACTATATATAGGGGAAAGGGAGAGGGGGCCGGCCCCCCAGATCCCATCTAGGGGAGGGGCGGCGGCCAGGGAGGGGAAACTTGCCCCCCAAGCCAAGGGGGCGCCACCTTTAGGGTTTCCCCTCAACCCAAGGCACATGGGCCCTAGGGGGAATGGCACCCAGCCCACTTAGGGGCTGGTTCCCCTCCACATACAGCCCATAGGGCCCTCCAGGGCAGGTGGACCCCCGGAACCCTTTCGGTGGTCCCGGTACAATACCGGCAAACCCCGAACACTTCCAGTGACCGTATGAGGACTTCCCATATATAAATCTTCACCTCTGGACCATTCCGGAACTCCTCGTGATGTCCGGGATCTCATCTGGGACTCTGAACAACCTTCGGTAAACACATACTATTTACCATAACAACTCTAGCATCACCGAACCTTAAGTGTGTAGACCCTACGGGTTCGGGAACCATGTAGACATGACCGAGACATCTCTCCGGCTAATAACCATCAGTGGGATCTAGATACCCATGTTGGCTCCTACATGTTCCATGATGATCTCATCGGATGAACCACGATGTCAAGGATTCAATCAATCTCGTATGCAATTCCCTTTACCTATCGGTATGCTACTTGCCCGAGATTCGATCGCCGGTATTCCCATACCTCGTTCAATCTCGTTACCGGCAAGTCTCTTTACTTGTTCCGTAAAGCATGATCTCGTGGCCAACTCCTTAGTCACATTGAGCTCATTATGATGATGCATTACTGAGTGGGCCCAGAGATACCTCTCCGTCATACGGAGTGACAAATCCCAGTCTCGATTCGTGCCAACCCAACAGACACTTTCGGAGATACCTGTAGTGCACCTTTATAGCCACCCAGTTATGTTGTGACGTTTGGTACACCCAAAGCATTCCTATGGTATCTGGGAGTTGCACAATCTCATGGTCTAAGGAAATGATACTTGACATTAGAAAAGCTTTAGAAAACAAACTACATGATCTTGTGTTACGCTTAAGATTGTGTCTTGTCCATCACATCATTCTCCTAATGATGTGATCCCCTTATCAATGACATCCAATGTCCATGGTCAGGAAACCATGACCATCTATTGACCAACGAGCTAGTCAACTAGAGGCTTACTAGGGACATATCATGATCTATGTATTCACACATTCATTATGGTTTCTGGTTAATACAATTATAGCATGAACAATAGACAATTATCATGAATAAGGAAATATAATAATAACCATTTTATTATTGCCTTTATGGCATATTTCCAACACCATGATAGGTAGGTATGGTGGCTGTTTTGAGTGTATCATATCAGGGGGTTTGGATGCACCGGCGAAGTTTGCACCAACTCTCAAGGTGAGAAAGGGCAATGCACGGTATCGAGGAGGCTAGCAATGATGGAAGGGTGAGAGTGTGTATAATCCATGGACTCAACATTAGTCATAAAGAACTCACATACTTATTGCAAAAATCTATTAGTCATCAAAAAAAAGTACTACGCACATGCTCCTAGGGGATAGATTGGTAGGAAAAGACCATCGCTCGTCCCCGACCGCCACTCATAAGGAAGACAATCAATAAATACCTCATGCTCCAACTTCGTTACATAACGGTTCAGCATACATGCATGCTACGGGAATCACAAACTTCAACACAAGTATTTCTACAATCCACAACTACCCACTAGCATGACTCTAATATCACCATATTTATATCGCAAAACTATTGCAAGGAATCAAACATATCATATTCAGCAATCTACAAGTTTTATGTAGGACTTTATGACTAACCATGTGAATGACCAGTTCCTGTCATCTCTCTAAATAGATATAAGTGAAGCAAGAGAGTTTAACTCTTTCTACAAAAGATATGCCCACTGTCGGTGTCAAAACCGGCGGATCTCGGGTAGTGGGTCCCGAACTGTGCGTCTAGGCCGGATGGTAACAGAGGCAGGGAACACGATGTTTTACCCAGGTTCGGGCCCTCTTGATGGAGGTAAAACCCTACGTCCTGCTTGATTAATATTGATGATATGGGTAGTACAAGAGTAGATCTACCACGAGATCAAGGAGGCTAAACCCTAGAAGCTAGCCTATGGTATGATTGTTGTATATATTGTATATCTATCGACTAGCCTGGCGTCGGTTTATATAATGCACTGGAGGCATAGGATAACAAGAGTCCTAGCCGAATACGCCGGTGGGGAGAAGTCCTTGTCTTGATCGCCAAGTCTTGTGGAATCTTCCTTGTATGCGGTAGCCGTCCGAACTGGCCCATGAGTATACGGCCACGGGGGTCCTCGGCCCAATCTAATAGATCGGGAGACGACGTGGTGAGTACCCCCTAGTCCAGGACACCGTCAGTAGCCCCCTGAACCGGTCTTCAAGTTAGGGACGCTCCTCGATTCTTCCGAACTGTTCTTCATCTTCGGTTGCCGGTCTTGAAAACTGGTTCAACAAATCTTCTTTATCTTCGATCTTGAGGATCGCCAAAATGCATTCGACGAGTTTACATGTCGGGTATCCGAGGATCCCCTTTAAGTTTCCGGCCTTTATCAATGCCTTGTTTATTTTTATGCCACACCTCGGGTTTGAAGTTGTTCCCGGGAGGCAGGGTCCTCTTGCGTCCGAGCTCCAACGCCGGACTGCATTCGAGGTATCTTTTGCAGCCGAGCACCAACGCCGGACCGCTTCCCAGCTCTAGCGTCGGAATGTATCCGAGCTCCAACGCCGGACTATGTGTCCGAGCTCCAACGCCGGACTGTATATCCGAGCTCCAACGCCGGACTGTGTCCAGGCTCCAATGTCGGACTATATCCGAGGTGTCATATCACCTTGGTTCAAAAAAGTTGAAGGAGTTTAGCCGAGCTTAATGCCGGAAATGCCCTCTATGGAGCCAGCCACTAGCGCCCGAGCTTTATGCCGGACTGCTTCCGAGGTGGTGCACCACCCCGACTATGGGCTGATTTTTTGTCAATATTTTTTATTGGTGCAATTTATTCTCTGCCGAGATATATAGCCAGTAGCCCTCAAGGTGTGTATCGGTCTAAAACCCGAGATGCACATGAAGGATGACATAAGACCGCTGATCCCAGTAGCCGCTGAGACTCAGGTTGATTTGCAAAATCGGCCTGAGGATCAAGTCCTAGCTCGGCAGAATACTTCGGGACACAAAAGCGGCGTGCTCAGTCCTCAAGACTCAGGTTGGGTGCGGCCGACCAACCTGAGGATCAAAATCTCCTCGGAAACTATATTGCACATAAAATTTTCTGCATTGGACAAGCAATGCAGTAGCCCCCGAGACACTGGTCGGGTGGCAACACCAGATCAGGGGATCGATGTGCCCCTTTAATATTTGTAAATAATAAGCCCGAAGCCCAGTAGCCCCCGAGCCTTAATGCGGGCACGGGTGGCCGAATTAAGGATCAATATCCATAGTAAAATCACAAATTATGTGTAATGACTCTATGTATCCAAGTACTTTACGTCATTAATGCTCGGATCCGCATTGTACAAAACTTTGTTGACCGACCATCGGCTTCCACCTCCTTGGCCAGTAGCCGAGGAGTGTTTGTCCTACTTTATAAAGCCTTTATGAGGGCAAAGATTTACGACAAACAAGGCAATCTGGCCACACGGTTTTATAAACAAAGGTACGCAGAGAGATATGTTATATTACTGTTTAACAGAAGAAATGTATTCCAAAGAAAATAGTCCCGCTATCGGTTCCTTTCTTTGGGTTGTCATGCTAAGCATGATCATGAAACCTCAGCTCGAATGTAAGAGCAAAATATCGAGGATTTAGTTTGGGAGGCCAGTTAATAGCCCCCGGTAGTGTTCGGCGACAGTCGAGGTCAAGCCGTAAACACTTCGGCCAATGTTATGAATGGCCCGTCATAGTCATCGGATCGCTGACCAGTTTACGCTTATTGTGACAGTCAGTTTTCGGCTTTCTCCACTAAGGTGCTTAACCATGTGAGCTGGAAGCACAATCGCAGTGGTTCTCCCTTTGCACGCCTAGCCGAACAAAACGGAACGTAGGAAGCAAGTGCAGGAGCCGGGCAACCCAACTATTGACCGAAGACACAATTCGAAACCGATGCATATATAGCAATATCTGAGAATGTTTTTGCCGAATCCCTAAAGGTGTCCGGCGTTGCACTGCGAGACTAATGCTGGAAAAGCACAAATAGTTTAAAAGTGCCAAAAAGCTTGGAAAACCAAGAAACGTCAGTAAAAACATGACGTCCGAACAAGATCAAGTGTTCGGTGCCAATCCGAAAATTGGTCTTAGAAAAAAGAAGTGCTTCTGTCGTCCTTTAACATGACACATCCTATCTCAAGACTTCGAGCGGGTCAGCCTACGGCTTCAACCTCCTATCCCGAGGGCGGAGTACTTCTCATTAGGCCAGTTTAGCAAACTAAACTCTAGCGGCTTTGAGAGAGAAATTAGGCTCCCCGGCTAGTGACCGCACACTCGCGTCGAAAAAAGGAGTGATAAATAATAATAATAGAACTTTGCAACGACTGAGAAGAAGAACACTTATTATAAAACGGCTCAAATAAACTTAAGAGCCCCCAAGTGACTTGGGTAGAAGAATGATTGCATGTACCGAAGTACTTATATCATATCTATGTTCAACCGAACTTTAAACGCGTCTTAACCGACCGTCGGCTTCTCCCTCTTCGGTTAAGGACCGAAAAGTGTTATGTACTCCATCGGTCGAGAATATCGACGGTGTTTCCAATAACCAGGCAATCAGGCCATAAGGCTGTAACAGACAAAGCGCGCTCAGGGAACTTATGCTATATTACTGCGAAGAGTAAGAAGCATCTTCGAAGAAAATAGTACCCCCACCGATACCTTTCTTCGGTGCTCATTGTTATTATGAGACTTGTGCAATAGATTTTTTGTACTCATGAGTTCCGTTGTGTGCCGACCATCATTGAATAACTATAAGAGCGCTAGCTTTCGGCTTCACCCAGTCTGAGGTCCGGCTCGGGTGACCCGATCGTGACAATCGCAGAGGTGCTCCCTTTACTCCCTAGCCGAACAATCGGGAACGTAGGGGTAAACACAGGAGCGAGGCAACCCAGCTTGCAAATCGCTTAAGTCAATATGGTGCATATTGTGGCGTAATACACGAACAAGGAACGAAGCCGTACAAGTATAATCATATGCAACAGGAAAAGCTTCATAAAGGAAGCCCCCAAGTAAACGGGGTATTTGAATTTATGCGTCACAAACAAAGTTTGGACAAGGAAATTTTTTAGAAGCAACTTTTTTCCAAAAAAGTATAATGCTTGGTCGAACCGAACGCAAGTTAGAAATTAAAGCTTTGAGCATGAAAGCGACTTAGCTGGTTAATGTGTTCGGTATTGATGACGCGGTCCGAGCTTGATGCGGGGCAAGGTTCCATCCCTCAAGCCGGTCCCGAGGTGGCGGAGCGGAGAGCTTGACACGCCGAAGTGGTGACATAGCACGATCAATGCAGACCGGCAGAGTGACGCCGAAGTCCCCGGATCATTTTCCTGTGCACAAAAAATAGTGCAAACCGGAGATAATAGTAATAATGATAATTAAAAAAATCGTTGCATAATAAATAATTTATGCAAAGTGAGTAATAAAAGAAATATGGCCTGGCGCCGAAGTCAATGTCGATGCAGGGCGTCGGCGTGATGCGGTAAAGGCGTGGCAAAGCCTGAATTCGCAGGTCGGTCCGAGCTCCGAGTGCGGCGTTCGCCGGACTATGTACGGAAACTGACCGAACCACCATGCGACTGTTGTTAATGCGGCCACCATTTGATAGACCTGTGTACATATGACGGACAAACCAGAGTAATAATTCCTTGGGAAAAATGAACCCAAACAAGCAAAAAATACTGGGATTAATAGCACCTGGTTTATTTGTTGTAGCAATCCGAAGGAAGGTGATTCCTAAAATTGGGACCCGCTCCGCACACCCATTGCCTGATGGGCGATAAAACGACGGCATGGCAATGCTGGTAAAGGTTGACTCGCCGAGGCAAAGCCCTCGGCCCAGCTAACATGACGGAGCTGGTCGGCTAGTGACGCCGAAGTGTCCGGAGTAGGTTGATGAAGAGATGGCGAAGCCCCCGGTCCAGCCGAGATGTCGAAGCCTCGATGTCAGCCGATGAGTCGAAGTAGGTCGGCGTGATGGACACCAGCTTGAAGAAGCAATAGTGCGGCCCTGTCGATGCAGGTCGTGACGTGGTCGATGTCGGCTTGATGAAGCAACCGTGCGGCGATGCCGGTATGCCCGCTCCGTGTAATCCATGGGGCGGCGATGTTGATGATGATTTATCCTTCGCGATGCCGGACTCTTGTTCGGCTTGCCGAGATGATGATCCGAAGAAGTTGAGCTCGGCTAAAAGTGACGACGTGTCTAGCGCAGGTCGGCAGCCGTGGAGTAATATTGCCGGACTGGTTTGACACCAGCATGATGTTGAAGATCATGTTCAAAAGATCTTAAAGTTAGTGGGATGTGTTCGGGAACAAAACACAATACCCCATACAAAACTCCCTTCAAAAGGGATGTCCAAAATCCTGTTCATAAAAAAGATGAACTCGGGTCGGATTCGTTTTCGCGCAGAAAACAGATCCGAAAAGTGATGCACTAATCGGAAGGTTCCTGGAGTTTGGACGGTCGGATCAAGCTGAAATTTTGAGAGGTGGTAGATATAGGAATTCCGCAGCCGATCAACGGTTGGATCTTTCAAAGGACGTCCGAGCTAGAAGCTGGACACCACGCCCTAAACTCATCCAGATTCCCGTCCAGATTTGACAGGGCTCCGGTATATCATAGATTGCCAGAGATTCCTCCATTGGAACTCGACGAAATTTTCCAAGGTTGTTGTAGATTCGATTCCGCGCAATTCCACCGAAGCGATCGTTAAAGCGATGCTCGAGCAGGCGGTCGCGGCGGATACGCTTTCGCTGTTTGGAAAAACAGCACGGTCACTTGAGGGCAATGTTGACGTTGAGCCCCCGAGCTCCATAGATGATTCCTCCGTGATCTTGATAGAGATCAGAGTTGATGTTTGATGAAGGCCCTCGTCTGGACGTGGTGATCCGAACACGGGGCGCAATTCTTGGTCGAACCAAGGTGACCAGTCGAGCTGGTGACGAAGATGCCGAAGTCGCAGTTGATCTGCAGGCGAGCCATCGATCCTTTTGTCGATCACACAGCGGAACTCTCAATGAAAGCACCAATGTCGGTGTCAAAACCGGCGGATCTCGGGTAGTGGGTCCCGAATTGTGCGTCTAGGCCGGATGGTAACAGAGGCAGGGAACACGATGTTTTACCCAGGTTCGGGCCCTCTTGATGGAGGTAAAACCCTACGTCCTGCTTGATTAATATTGATGATATGCGTAGTACAAGAGTAGATCTATCACGAGATCAAGGAGGCTAAACCCTAGAAGCTAGCCTATGGTATGATTGTTGTATATATTGTATATCTATCGACTAGCCTGGCGTCGGTTTATATAATGCATCGGAGGCATAGGATAACAAGAGTCCTAGCCGAATACGCTGGTGGGGAGAAGTCCTTGTCTTGATCGCCAAGTCTTGTGGAATCTTCCTTGTATGCGGCAGCCATCCGAACTGGCCCATGAGTATACGGCCACGGGGGTCCTCGGCCCAATCTAATAGATCGGGAGACGTGGTGAGTACCCCCTAGTCCAGGACACCGTCACCCACGCTCTAACAAATATAAGCGAAGCAAAAGAGCATTCTACAAATGGCGGTTTTCTATGTGAAGAGAAACAGGCAATCCAAACTTCAAAAGATATAAGTGAAGCACACGAAGCATTCTATAAAGCCATACTCAAAAGATATAAGTGAAGTGCAATGAGCATTCTATAAATCAACCAAGGAATATCTCATACCAGCATGGTGCATCAAAGAAAAGTGAAAACTAAATGCAAAAGACGCTCCAAGATTTACGCATATCATGTGATGAATAAAAATATAGCTCCAAGTAAAATTACCGATGATTGTTAGAAGAAAGAGGGGATGCCTTCCGGGGCATCCCAAGCTTGGTTGCTTGGGATTCCTTGAATCTTTCCTTGCGGTGCCCTTGGGAATCCCCAAGCTTAGGCTCTTGCCACTCCTTATTCCTTCATCCATCGTGATCTCTCCCAAAACTTGAAAACTTCAATCACACAAAACTCAACAGAAAACTCGGTAAGATTCGTTAGTATAATAAAGCAAATCACTACTCTAGGTACTGTTGCAAATCAATTCATATTTTGTTTTTGCATTTTAGCTATAGTAATATAACTTTTCCATGGCTTAATCCACTGATAGAAATTGATAGTTTCATCAAAACAAGCAAACTATGCATCAAAAACAGAATCTGTCTTAAACAGGACAGTCCGTAGTAATCTGAACATTCACCATACCTATGGTACTCCAAAAATTCTGCCAAAATTAGTAAAAATAAACAATTTCTATAGAAAGACAGTGCAAAAAGTTTCAGAACTTTTTAATGTTTTAGTAAAAAAATAAAATCGCGCACTACAGCCAAAGTTTCTGTTCTGCACCGCACAAACTAACAAGCAATGTACACATCCTAAAGGCAAATCTTGGCACATTATTTTTATTATATAATGGAATTGTACAAGGGGATAATTATTTGTGTTGAAAATTTTATGTAATCAAGATTCATAAAGTTTCCATCAGCATGAACAAAGTTCAAGGAGCTCCCCCACTTCAACAATGCTTGTCTCTCTCATTTTCACTTTCCTTTTTGAAAAGTTTTGGATTCCCCTCTTTATATTTTTGTTTTTAAACTATATAAAAGCACTCAACGGAAATAAATGACTCTCTAAAACTTCCAGGTTGTCTCCCTGGCAGCGCTTTCTTTAAAGCCATTAAGCTAGGCATATAGTGCTCAAGTAATGGATCCACCCGGATCCCAAGGTATATCAAAGCCAATTTTAATTAACAATGATTTGTGATTTAGTAGTGAGCACAAAGTAACATATATCATGCAATAACAAAGTCTAACTCTCTTCCTATGCATCGGCATGTCATAAAAGAACAATTCATGCACACAAAGTAAAGGCCAATGCATAGTATAAAGAGTTTCTTGCAATTTTATCATATTAGAAACCTGGAGAGGCGGAGATGTAGTTCCTCTCTCATAATAATTGCAAGTAGGAGCATTAAGCACACGCATATTATATCTATCAAAATCATCATGTGTAGTAGTAAAACACAACCCATCAATATAATCCTTAATAAGGGCAAACTTCTCTGATATATTGTAGTCGAGAGAATTCAAATAGATAATAGGACTATCATGTGTGGGTGCAATAGCAACAATTTCATGTTTAACATAAGGAACTATAGCAAGTTCATATCCATAAGCATAATTCATATTGGCATCTTGGCCACAAGCATAGCAAGCATCATCAAAAAGGGATATTTCAAAAGAATCAACGGGATCATCACAATCATCATAGCAATCATCCTTTGGTAAGCACGAAGGGAAATTAAACAATGTATAAGTTGAAGAGTTACTATCATTAGAAGATGGGCACGGGTAGCTAATCCGCTCTCCCTCCTTTTGTTCTTCGCTCTCCTCATCATCTTTTTCATCGAATGAGCTCACAGTTTCATCAATTTCTTCTTCCATAGACTCCTGCAAAATATTAGTCTCTTCTTGGAGAGCGGAGACTCTCTCAATAAAATCAGCAATATCGGAATTGAATTCATAATTTTCATAGCAAAATTTTCAGGTCTGTAAATAGCATCATCAAGATTTTCACACTCTTTAAACAAAGATTCAATTTCATAAGCACCCATAAAAGAAACAAAATCTTCTATTTGTTCCACATCATAGTAATCATATATACTATTAGCATAAGAAGCTAAGGTTTCATTATCATTAAATTCACATGAAAAGGGAAGGTGTGGAGCCTTCATCCTAGAGCAACAAGTATAATCATATCTCAAGCATAGTTGCTGAGCATACCAATGCAACATATAAATTTGATCCCGTAATAGTTTCCCTTTTTGAGTCAAGTGATAATCCCGAAAGTATTCACGTTGATCCAACGTTACTCTCATTATAAAGTTGAATGGGATTTTCTCAGGATTATCAAAGTAGTACATAATATCTTCCACATAATGAGCATCGAGGGTTTTAGGAGGTTCCCCATCTCCATGAGTAGCAAGTACACCTATTGTTTTTGGTATTTCGTGTTCCATATCCATAACTGAAGATAGAGAACAACTTAGAACAGAAAATAAAAATTACTTAGAGATAAAGCAAACAAGCACACACGAGAATATTCACCCCACGCTATTGCTCCCCGGCAATGGTGCCAGAAAAAGGTCGTGATAACCCACAAGTATAGGGGCTCAATTGTAGCCTCTTTCAATAAGTAAGAGTGTCGAACCCAATGAGGAGCTAAAGGTAGAACAAATTTTCCCTCAAGTTCTATCGACCAACGATACAACTCTATGCACGCTTGACGTTCACTTTACCTAGAACAAGTATAAAACTAGAAGTACTTTGTAGGTGTTGTTGGATAGGTTTGCAAGATAATAAAGAGCACATAAATAAAAAGTAGGGGATTTTTAGATGAAGACACAACTAAGTTAGTTTTAGTAGAGAGCTTGTTGTCACATAAGAAAGTTATTTGTCCCTAGGCAATCGATAACTAGACCGGTAATCACTATTGCAATTTTATTTGAGGGAGAGGCGTAAGCTAACATACTTTATCTTCTTGGATCATATGCACTTATGATTGGAAATCTAGCAAGCATCCGCAACTACTAAATATCATTAAGGTAAAACCCAACCATGGCATTAAAGTATCAAGTCCTCTTTATTCCCATACGCAAACAACCTACTTACTCGGGTATGTGCTTCTGTCACTCACACCACCCACCATAAGCAAATCATGAACATATTGCAAACCCTACAGCGGGGATCCCTCACGCTTGCGTGACACGGAGAGCACCATAGGACAGCACCAATAATAAAATATGCAACTCAAACCAATCATGATCAACAATTAACCCATAGGACAAAACGGATCTACTCAAACATCATAGGATAGCCATACAGCATTGGGAAATAATATATAGCATTGAGCACCATGTTTAAGTAGAGATTACATCGGGTAAAAGAGGGGTTACACCGCTGCATAGAGGGGGGAGAGTTGGTGATGATGGCGGTGAAGTTGTTGGTGTAGATTGCGGTGATGATGATGGCCCCAGCGGTGTTCCGGCGCCACCGGGAGAGAGGGGGAGAGCCCCCCCCCCCCTTCTTCTTATTCTTCCTTGACCTTCTCCCTAGATGGGAGAAGGGTTTCCGCTCTGGTCCATGGCCTCCATGGCATGGGAGGGGCGAGAGCCCCTCCGAGATTGGATATGTCTCTCTATCTCTCTCTATTTCTGTGTTCCCAGATTCTTCCCTTTCACCGTTTCTTAAATTCCTGGAGATCCATAACTCCGATTGGGCTGAATTTCGGACACGATTTTTATCCGGATATTAGCTTTCTTGTGGAGAAAGAAGGGCACCAACTGCCTTACGGGGTGGCCACGAGGGCCCAGGGCGCGCCTGACCCCATGGGGCGCGCCCCCTGCCTCGTGGCCCCCTCGGGCATTGTCTCGCGTTGATTCTTCTTCCCAAAAATCACATATATTCTGAAAAAATCTCCGTTTGTTTTTATCCCGTTTGGACTCCGTTTGATATGGATTTTCTGCGAAACAAAAAACATGCAATAAATAGGAACTGGCACTGGCCACTCGATCAATATGTTAGTCCCAAAAATAGTATAAAAAGTTGCCAAAAGTATATGAAAGTTGTATAATATTGGCATGGAACAATCAAAAATTATAGATACGATGGAGATGTATCAATACTCGCTTTTGTTACTTGTTACCTTGCTGTTTTTTTATTTTCATATTGCACAAACATATATCTACTATCCATACTACACTTGTATCACCATTTCTTCGCCAAACTAGTGCACCTATACAATTTGTCATTGTATTGGGTGTGTTGGGGACACAAGATAGTTCTTGTATTTGGTTGCAGGGTTGTTTGAGAGAGACCATCTTAATCCTATGCCTCCCATGAATTGATAAGCCTTAGATCATCCACTTGAGGGAAATTTGCTACTGTTGTACAAAACTCTGCACTTGGAGGCTCAACACGAGTCCACAAGAATAAGTTGTGTAGTAGACATCACCTGCCACTCCGGCGACCGGTGGTGGGGAGGGTATTCCTGGTGTGTCGGCTTAGATAGGTAGGGATTTGGTTCTCGCAAGGGCAGCGCTCGGACGGATGGCGGCACTTCTTCTTCGAGTCAGTCTTCCGAGCTCCAATCCTCCTCAGGTTCGTTCGTCGGGACAGATTAGACGGAGCTCGGGCATAGATTCCTGCCAGCACCTCAGAGCAGCGAGGTTAGGGTTTCTCATCGTGCGTAGCAATGGCGAGATTTGGTATTAGGTTCTTCAAATTGATTCATTCAATGACGACGACTGCGGCTCCTGAACATTGGTTCTTAGAGGCACGTGCGCGAAGACTTCTCGAAAATCATTGGCAAGGTCAGGGCGGCTCCAGTATGGGAGCAGCGACAGTGGCGCATCGGCAGCTCGTTCTGACGACGGCAATGGTCGTTCGGTTGTTCATGGACCTTGATGTAGTTTTTATTATGTTTGGAGTGTTTTGTACTTCCGATGAATCTTTATAATAGATTTGATATTTTCACCCCCAAAACATGCCACACCATATGTACCCTCGCACTGGGACCTACTTGACATAATGTGCTAAGAAAGTAAAAAGGAAACCGTGGCATAATTTTCCCTAAATGGGGTATTACAGGTGAAGATATCTTAAACGGGTAATTCCCATCAAAGATGTCAAAATAAGTGGTACTGTTTTAATCTACTTCCTTTTACCGACATCTTGTCATGTGCCAAAATGTTGCAATAAACCTAATTACTGGTTTATAGGTCTTGCACGTATCTCTAGGTCACTAAGGGCATCTCCAAGACGGACCCGCAAACTGCCCGCATCCATTTGGACCTCGTTGTTCAGACTGCAGAAGCCATCCAACGCGGGCCTGTATGAGTCTGTGGATCGGTTCGGACATGATTTCTCTCACAAACTAAAGACAAAAGTGGGGAAGGGCTTTGCAAGAGTTCGGACTGATCCCACCCTGTTTTTGACCGCCTTGGCCCACCAAAAAACCTCCCCCTCCTGCGCATTTTCGGTCGCCGATGCTCCAGAGCGTCAGCACTCACATTCATGCCCAGCCAGAGCGGTCGCAACCGCTCACTGGCGTCGGCATTGAAGTGGCGCATCGGTCGAGAGAGCGCCACCCATGCCACTTTCTGGTGTAGGCGACTACCACGCGTTCAAACGATACGATGGCCGCATGTTCGTCCATCTGCCGCCCACATTGATGGCACGCGATTACCGAGGTGTCTCCTACGGCGCCACCCGTCTATCCCTCTGCCGCCCACCATTGCTATAAAAGCCGGTCCCCCGGCCATAGCCATTGTAATCCACCTCTGATCCCTCTCCGCAACACTCCCACCATGGATCCCTCCCCTGCCAAACCTCTCTAGGATGGGCTAATGTCGAACTAGAACAAGGAATGGCTGCCATTGCTACTAGCTAACTGGCCGGCAGGTAGCCGGAAGATGACGATGATGTCCCAATGCAGGACGATGTCGACGAAGAACCGGCACCACCATTCCCCTCTGTCGCGCCACCCTACTCCTCCGCGCCACCTGCACCAGTGCATTGCACCATGACCATCAGCGAGGCTTGTGCCCATTACATGCACATGGTGGGGGAGGAGCGGTTCCGAGAGGCACAGGCCGATGCCACCTACAACCACCACCTCCTCGAGGAGCATATGCAGGCGGAGGAGCAGCTCGCCATCGGCAGAGCGATCGCACCGGATGCGGACATGGTGGAGCAGGAGGCACTGCTGGAGTCCTACTGCTCCCGTGAGATTTGCCTCGCCCGTTGTCGGTATTGGCAGCGGGTGGAGGAGGTGGAGGTCGCTGGCAAGGAGTGCGACGACGAGGCAGGCGAGGCAGCGTTCGGTGAGACTGGTGAGGAGGAGGAGGACTTCGCCGAGTCCGCGCCCCGCCGCGACGACCACGAAGTTGGCATGCCCGCGGCGCCGTTGGTAGCGAGGAAGAGTAGTGCACGGTAGGTCACCGCTGCTGTGGTCATAAGAAGGCCGCCGCTCCTCCCCTTTCGTCGATGCCAAGCATGGTGGACTCAACATCATCGACCAATTAGTCGCCTTGCGGTGATGTGGAGGTGGACATCTTCACTTCCTTGGCCTCCGGAGACAGAGAATACGGAGACGGAGCTAGAGAGCGTCGAGGCGGAACTAGAGACGGTGAAGCTTCGGTTCTCTTGGTTTATGGCCGGACACGGGAACGGGGCGTCGGTGGTCATTTAGACCTAGCCGGACGAGCTCCGCTTAGTTGATGTAATGTAATGAAATTCATCATGTTTAGATGATATCCTTCATGTTTAAAGAAATCTGGTCATGTTTGATCGAATTTCGTCCAGTTCATTTGAATTGTTGTCAAAATGTACGCAACTAGCATTGGATGGTGGCCTCCCACACCTATGTCTGTTGACTGGTCTCCCTTCCATGGACGAATGTGGGAGAAATTTTGCAGGTTGCCGTTGGAGATTGTGACGCCTGGATAATCAAGCTACAGTAACCCTCTAGTTAATGATGCCACATCACCACAGTTACTATTGCTAATCTCGCATTAGTTCGAGACCGATTCAAATTCAGATTCAAAATCAAATCAAATAGTAAAAGTTTTCAAAAACTAAAACTAAAATATTCTAAATGTGACAAATAAATTCATGAGTAATAATGTTGGAGAAACCAACATTTCTTGTAATATTTAAATGCACTAAAACAACCAAAATAGAGGGCAAAATAATTAATTAAATGCCTTTTATAAAGTTATAATAATATAACTAATTTAGTAGTGTGCCAAAATAATTGTGGCAGTGGACTAATTAGTAATACTAATTTAGGTGCTCATTTGGTATTTTATAAAACTAACATAAAAGAAACTTCAAGTGAAAAGAGTAAAGAAATAAAATAAATAAAAAGAAAAGGTCTAAAAACAAAAAACAAAAAGAAGAAAGACCCCCCAACTGGGCCTCGGCCCAGCAGGCCATCGGGCCCCCAGGCCGACCTAGTCGCTCCCTGCATAACCCCCCTCCCCACTCGGTCGGACCCTAGCACCACCCCACATCCCCCACTCGCTTCCACTTCTCCCCCCACGTCTTTCTCTCCTCCCCCCCCCCCCCGATCCAGATCTGGATCGGGAAGGGGAACAAACCGCCCCAACCGCTCGACCCCCGACGCCACATGCCCGTTGGCCATCCACCACGCACATGTGCACCGCCCCGGCGCCTGCAACGTCCCGGCCCGCACCACTCCTCGCCCAGCGCTAACCATCATCGACGACTGGAGCTCCTTCGCCTCGACCACCGCACGTCGTCCCCGTCATCCTCCTCATTGGCTGACCTTGAGCCTCGCAGCCCCCTTCTCACGACGAACGTGAGCACCGCCCGTCTTCCCCATCCCTCCCTCTGCTTGCCACACAGGCCCCGCCCCGGTCCTCCCCTGCCACACCCTAACCCTGCATGCTGCGTCTGTCCACCCGCTGCCTCCCGCAATGGTCACTTCTGTTGTCGCCCGAGTTACGCGCCCGCCATCGCCAGCCTTGCCGTAGCGCGCGCCGTGCCCCCGCCTTGTTCCTGCCTCGCTCGGCCGCGCACCCACGCGCGCTCGGTCGCACGGGGCCGCGCCCACAACTGCTCGCTACTCCGGCCACCCGCGCACAAGCGTTTCTTCCGCGGCTCCCGCTCCATGAGTCCTTCAACGCGCCCTCCCGTCGCCGGAGTTGTGCTTCTGAGCACCTCCGTCGTCCCCTGTGCCTCGCCGGCGTGCACAGTGCACACGAACCTAAGCCAACGGGCTGGCTCACTGACGTGTGGGCCCGCCCAGATTAATTTTGACCTAAACGCTAATTAGAACTAACCGGCACCCTAATAGCCACCAACACGTGGGGCCACCTCCCTAATTAATCAGATTGGTTAAATAAAACTCTGTTAAAAATGATGAACAACTGACAGCCTGGTCCCACCTCACTAATTAGTCTAATTAGATTAACTAAAACTCTATTAACAGTCCCTGTCACTGACCAGTGGGACCTGCCCCAGAAAACGAACACACAAAATAAATAAATAAATAATAAACTAAATTAATTAATTAGTTAATTAATTAATTAACCTGCTTACCTAACTTAACTTTAGTAAACCTGTTAATTCACTAATTAAATTTTAATTAGGTAAATCAGAATGACAGGGGCCCACCCCTGTTGACCAGTCAAACTTTGACTGGTCAACTGGATCCCCCTGGCCCCACATGTCAGCCCCTGGGTACACATTTGTGTACACGAAGCTGGGTACCCGTAGCATTTTAACATCTATATTTGAATTAAAATAATTTAAAAATGATTAAATCTTTAGTAATTAATATAAAATAATCTGTAACTCGGATGAAAAAACTGTGTACATGAAAGTTGCTCAGAACGACGAGATGAATCCGGTTACGCAGCCCGTTCGCCCGCCACACCTTCCTAGCATAGAGAACACACAACTTTCCCCCTCCGGTTCGTCTGTCCAAAAATGCGAAACACCGGGATTATTTTCCTGGATGTTTCCCCCCTTCACCGGTACCACCTCATACCGCGTTAGGGCACACCTAGCATAACGCTTTGTCATGTCATGCGTCGTCATGCATATGTTTGCTTAGTATTTATTGTTTCTTCCCCTCTTCTCTTGCTAGACACCGAGACCGACGCTGCTGCTACCCAGTACGACTACGATGATGACGACCCCTCTCTCTTGCCAGAGCAACCAGGCAAGCCCCCCCTTTGATCACCAGATATCGCCTACTCTTCTCTCTACTTCTTGCATTAGAGTAGTGTAGCATGTTACTGCTTCCGTTAATTCTATCCTGATGCATAGCCTATCCTTGTTACTACTGTTGATACCTTTACCTGCAATCCTAATGCTTAGTATAGGATGCTAGTTTATCATCGGTGGCCCTACATTCTTGTCCGTCTGCCATGCTATACTATCGGGCCGTGATCACTCGGGAGGTGATCACGGGTATATACTTATACATATATACATACTATACAGGTGGTGACTAAAGACGGGTCGGCTCGTTGAGTACCCGCAAGTGATTCGGATGTGGGGGCTGAAGGGGCAGGTGGCTCCATCCAGGTAGTGGTGGGCCTGAGTTCCCGCCAGCCCCGACTGTTACTTCGAGGCGGAGCGACAGGGCAGGTTGAGACCACCTAGGAGAGAGGTGGGCCTGGCCCTGGTCGACGTTCGCGGTTACTTCAAAATAACACGCTTAACGAGATATGGGTATTTGATCTGAGTCTGGCTACTGGCCTATACCCACTAACCAACTACGTGGGGACAGTTATGGGCACTCAACGTTGTGGTATTAGCCGAAGCCTTCGTGATGTCAGCGACTGAGCGGCGCGCGCCAGGTTGGACTGGAATGCCTGCTCTTGTATAAGGGAGGCTAGGTCTGCTGACCGGTCGCCCTCGCAATGTGCAGGTGTGCAATGGGTGATGGGCCCAGACCCCTGCGCCATAGGATTTAGACTGGTGTGTTGACCTCTCTGTTGTGCCTAGGTAGGGCTGCGACGTGTTGATCTTCCGAGGTCAGGCATGACCCAGGAAAGTGTGTCCGGCCAAAGGGGATTGAGCGTGTTGGGAAATGTGTTGCACCCCTGCAGGGAAGTTAATCTATTCGAATAGTTGTGATCTTCGGTAACAGGACGAGTTGGAGTTGTACCTTGACCTTATGACAACTAGAATCGGATACTTAATAAAACACACCCTTCCAAGTGCCAGATACACCCGGTGATCGCTCTCTAACAGGGCGACGAGGAGAGGATCGCTGGGTAGGATTATGCTTCACGATGCTACTTGGTGGACTTACCTTCTGATCTCTTCTACATGCTGCAAGATGGAGCTGGCCAGAAGCGTAGTCTTCGACAGGACTAGCTATCCCCCTCTTATTCCGGCATTCTGTAGTTCAGTCCACATATGATAGCCTTATTCCATTTGATACCAATGCATACATATGTAGTGTAGCTCCTTGCTTGCGAGTACTTTGGATGAGTACTCGCGGTTGCATTGCTCCCTCTTTTCTCCTTTTCTATACCCGATTGCTGCGACCAAACGATGGAGTCCAGGAGCCAGACGCCACCATTGACGATGACTCCTACTACACTGGAGGTGCCTACTACTACGTGCAGCCCGCTGACGACAACCAGGAGTAGTTTAGGAGGATCCCAGGCAGGAGTCCTGCGCCTCTTTCGATCTGTATCCCAGTTTGTGCTAGCCTTCTTAAGGCAAACTAGTTTAACTTATGTCTGTACTCAGATATTGTTGCTTCCACTGACTCGTCTATGATCAAGCTCTTGTATTCGAGTCCTCGAGGCCCCTGGCTTGTAATATGATGCTTGTATGACTTATTTTATTTACAGAGTTGTGTTGTGATAACTTCCCGTGAGTCCCTGATCTTGATCGTACACGTTTGCGTGTATGATTAGTGTACGATCGAATCGGGGGCGTCACAAGTTGATATCAGAGCCGACTGCCTGTAGGAATCCCCCTTCCACACTCCTTGGCCAAAGTTGAGTCTAGTCAATGAAAATTGTTTTACTAACTTGGCTGTGCGGCCCATGGGCCCACGTCGCCATTGGGTGGTAATAGGATCTTTTATTCCTCGACCTATACTCTGGGATTTTGATCTCTCTTCTATTCAGGTTAAATGATTTTACTAAATATGACTCTAGGTTCTCGTAACTACTTCCTCCCGGAGAGCCTCTCACTCCAGATGATTGCTTGGTGCATCAAAAGATTCAGAAGATACTCTTCGATGTTATCCCGTGAACTTGTGCGCATTGCGTTTGCAATGCCCTTCCACTGTCAACCCCTATAAATTACTACATGCACTTGCCATTCTTACCTTAGTCCCCAGTTGCTCTTGTTATTACAAGATACCCCGAAATACTCATTGATGTTCCGAGAATCCTTGTGTCTACTGCCTTGCAGTTCTTTGCCACCTTAATACCCCTATGGATAATTTCTCACACTTATCGAGTATCCGCTCATCCCCAGTTGATTCAACTAATTCACAAAAATCTTCGGAATGCTATTTGAACTTCCGATAATCCCAAGCAGCCTTGCTCTTGAAATTCTTGCTTGCATTATGGATAATCCCATAAGTCTCGTAATCATATTGGCATCCCTTGACATTATCATTTTGAGTCCATTGATTCAAAATGTTGCGAATGCTCGCAATCCTAAATCAGAGCCTAGAATTCATCCTTCTGGCTCAGACACATTTTAAACATGAGTTAGATCTCGACCAATCAAATTGCCATCGATTGTACCCCTAAGGCTATTCAACTTATACATCCTTAATCAAAGTGTTTGCTTCTGATCCCTTGATTTGGAAATCATAATTCCTTTGCATTTGAGCTTTGAGTTAGTCAGTTGTTTCTATGATCCGATCTCCTTGCATTCTTTCTTCCTCTGATTGGGTATCGATACTCACATCAGCTCCATTGTGGATTGCCATGTCCACTGTTGGATTATTATCCGACAATGTCCTTCATAATTAATCACCTTGTGAGTTCTTTCTCTGATACATAATGCCTTTGGTAAATTGTATCCTCTCCTTTTGCCAACCATGCTCTGCTTTCGAGCTGGTGATATTTCCTCTTGAAGCTTGTGGTATATGTTTCTAATATGCCCCTATGGAGAACCTATACCTTCTCTAATCCGTGTGAACCTGGAAGTTTTCACGAGTCATACTCTAACGGTGTTATGCCAAATTAAATTTCAGGACTACAACTTCATCAAACGCGAGGAGTGAATGAAAGGTTATGCATTGGAGAAGTGGGAGTCGACCTTGAACTTTGTGTTCATGCCCATGGACACGATGTAGAACTTATCATGGAAGCTGCTCGTAAAAATAATTACCCCCTTGTTATAAGTTCATCTTGTATCTATGTTGGTCCTTTACAACTGTGGTTCCGACCATGATAGATCATCTTTGATCCTTTTCTCGGACAAGTTGAAGTACTTGCCTTCTGCGGATAAATACACCACTTCAACCTTTATTCTAATATGCTTCGAGTATTACCCTCGGTATCCCGAGAATATCACGGAACTACATAACTCCTTATGAGTTCTTCATCTACTATTATTTCTCACCGATTCCAATTTTTCCCCAGGTTCTGAGTTGTTAGACACTCAAGGACACCGATAACAGAATCGAGTCCGCACTGCAATTCAACAAGTATTAGAAATCTTCATTGCTTACAAGTTTAATACTCCATAATGTCATTCCTAGCCTGATCGGCTACATCATTATTTGCTAATTTTAACTGTGCTACCTGGTCCTTCTTACCGGAGCACAAATTTCGATGGTGAGATAATCTTATGTCGATCTTCGTCGTCATATCATTTATCCTTGAACGGCAAACTTGATTTCGAGTTCGTGTCGTACCCTTGGTTCCTATAACTTTTTGCTTCATCAGTCCCTTGACTTGATGTCATCGCTGTTTGATTACATCTTCATGAAACCTCTCGATAAATGTGTGGTGATGATCATCTACATTCTGAGCGTTTCTAGGATATCAATCAAATTCATGATGAGAGATATCATCCTTACCCCTCGATAATGTGGGTTGTCATCGACAACATTATTGCATTCCCTCCCACACGAAACTTGTTCTTGTTTTGTGTTTTACCTTGAGTTCCTTGCTATCCAACTTATGTTATGTTCTACCATGGAGTATTACCATCTTTGATGTCGAGGATGTTGTGAGAATTGTTCCACCTCTTGAGAATTCTTGACATAGAAATACTTCTCGCCATCTTCGTTCATTTCTTGGTCCCCGTGTGAATTCTAATCGAGATACCAACAAGTGAACGGTGCTATATGAATTCAAAACTTCTAGCAACCCTATTGCTTTGAAGTGAATGGTTGATTGTTCCATTCTAAGTCTTTTGGTCATTGAGTCACCATTCTAACATTGATCGTGCAACCCAGCCCATATTTCAGGTGCTCCTTTCAATCAATGTTTGATTGTGTATGCATTCCTAGAGCATACATCATTATATCATTTTATCCGACAAATGTTATCTCCTTGTTCACATAATTGTGGAAATCCATCTTTTGGAAATCTCGTTGAATTGTCGCTGAGTTCATCAGCCACCTCCTCATCCTCTCCTTGGTTTACTAGGTGAACTCTGGTTTCGGAACTCGCTTCCATAGTTCATTTCCCGAGAATCGTATAATGTCATCTCGTCAATTGTGTTGCACCTCTTCTTATCAGGCATCCTGAGTCTGAGATATCCTAACACCAATCAGATATGAATCCTGGTCAGATATGATGGTTGGGACGCATTTTCCAAGAGTTATAACGTTGGTCTATATATGACCCAGTAAGGTGATGTCATGCCTAGCACACCTGGCTGGAGGGCCTATTGTTATAGTTCTTCCTTTTAGCAATGTTAACCATTCTTCCATGAGGAAATTGAAAAATGTATTCTATAAGTTTTTCGTGATGAATCCATTGAGTATCCAAAGTCTGACCTTTGCTTGAAGACCATGTCAATGATATCTCGAAGCATGTCTGTGGTACTTCGATTTTCAATAAGAACATTTGAAGCCCAATGCTAAATGTTTCTTTCTTAATTATCCTAACACCGTAGTATGGGTAATGCCATGAAAATTCTCTCCCATTACCTAAATGGTTTCCTACGTTATATCCTGTCATGGATATCATGCTCTACTTGTCCTTGGGAAGGATATACCCCTAAATTATGTGTTTAAACACATTTTTCTTTCCATTGTTCTGATTAAATCTGATAAACACTTTACCCTTTCCATTGGTTTATTTAAACCCTTTCTAAGATCTGTATGATATAAGCAGTAATAATTCCCTGCTTGTGCAAACACCTCAGTTTACAACTCTATCAGTAAGACCGTGTTACTATTGTTGATGACACTCCGGTAACCACCGATGGACGAGAACTTTGCCTATTGGTCCGACTCGTTCACGAGCAGGAAAATGGTTATCTTCGTCCCTCGCCCTTGGTACCGATGTTATTGCCGACATAATCGACAGGCTACCTCTGACATGCCTTGCTATCATGACCATGCAAGATGTCACCACTACTTCTACTTTTATCCCACATGGTGGGCCCATAACCCACAGTTCCACATGATCGAAACCTGACTCTTCTGTATACCCTATTGTCAAAGTTATTCCTCGTGCTTGGCTTCGTATGTAATTCACGGGCCACCTGCCTAGTGATCTATTCTGGTATCAGACACAATGCTTATTCCCATTGCTCTAAACCCCTTTCACACTTTGTTTCAGGCAACAAACGATTGCCTATGCGCTTGAAACTTCCATTTTGCACCTTCTTACTTTGCTCTCGAAAATTTCTTAAATATTAATTCGAGAGTTACTTTCCGCCACCTTTCCTAAGGTTACCTACCAGATAAGAAACATTGTAGCGGTCCGTTCTTCCGAAGTTACCCCTTGACCTTCGTACGTACGATGGAACCCCCGAAGAAAAGACGACGACTTTATAATGATGACCTGAAGCAGAGGAATGAAGACCTCAACGTAATGGATTGATCGCTTCGAGAAGAGCAACCAAGATCAAGAACGCTTGTTAGAATTTCATAAGACAAATCCCTTCCCCATCACTCCCCCTCTTAATCTCGGGACAAGATTTCTTGTAGTGGAGGAGAATTGCGACGCCCAGATAATCAAGCTACAGCAACCCTATAGTTAATGATGCCACATCACCACAGTTACTATTGCTAATCTCGCGTTAGTTCGAGACCAATTCAAATTCAGATTCAAAATCAAATCAAACAATAAAAGTTTTCAAAAACTAAAACTAAAATATTCTAAATGTGACAAATAAATTCATGAGTAATAATGTTGGAGAAACCAACACTTCTTGTAATATTTAAATGCACTAAGACAACCAAAACAGAGGGCAAAATAATTAACTAAATGCCTTTTATAAAGTTATAATAATATAACTAATTTAGTAGTGTGCCAAAATAATTGTGGCAGTGGACTAATTAGTACTAATTTAGGTGCTCATTTGGTATTTTATAAAACTAACATAAAAGAAACTTCAAGAGAAAATAGTAAAGAAATAAAATAAATATAAATAAAAGGTCTAAAAACAAAAAAGAGGAAAGACCCCCTAACTGGGCCTCAGCCCAGCAGGCCATCGGGCCCCCAGGTCGGCCCAGTCGCTCCCTGCATAACCCCCCTCCCCACTCGGCCAAACCCTAGCGCCACCCCACATCCCCCACTCGCTTCCACTTCTCCCCTGATACGTCTCCGTCGTATCTATAATTTTTGATTGTTTCATGCCAATATTATTCAACTTTCATATACTTTTGGCAACTTTTTATACTATTTTTGGGACTAACAAATTGATCCAGTGCCCAGTGCCAGTTCCTGTTTGTTGCATGTTTTTTTGTTTCGCAGAATATCCATATCAATCGGAGTCCAAACGGAATAAAAACCGACGGGGATTTTTTTTGGAATATATATTATTTTGGGGAAGAAGAATCCACGCGAGACGATGCTCGAGCGACCCACGAGGTAGGGGGCGCGCCCTGGGGAGGCAGGCGCGCCCCTGACCCTCGTGTCCACCCGGTAAGGCGGTTGATGCCCTTCTTCCGCCACAAGAAAGCTAATTTCCGGATAGAGATCGTGTCAAAATTTCAGCCCAATCGGAGTTATGGATCTCCGGGAATATAAGAAATGGTGAAAGGGAAGAATCTGAGAAGGCAGAAACAGAGAGAGACAGAGAGACAGATCCAATCTCGGAGGGGCTCTCGCCCCTACCATGCCATGGAGGCCATGGACCAGAGGGGAAACCCTTCTCCCATCTAGGGAGGAGGTCAAGCAAGAAGAAGAAGGAGGGGGGCTCTCTCCCCCTCGCTTCCGGTGGCACCGGAGTGCCACCGGGGGTCATCATCATCACCGCGATCTACACCAACACCTCCGCCATCTTCACCAACATCTCCATCACCTTCCCCCCTCTATCTACAGCGGTCCACTCTCCCGTGACCCGCTGTACCCTCTACTTGAACATGGTGATTTATGCTTCATATTATTATCCAATGATGTGTTGCCATCCTATGATGTCTGAGTAGATTTTCGTTGTCATATCGGTGGTTGATGAATTGCTATGATTGATTTAATTTGCTTGTGGTTATGTTGTTGTCCTTTGGTGCCCATCATATGATTGCGCACGTGGATCACACCCTAGGGTTAGTTGTATGTTGATAGGACTATGTATTGGAGGGCAAGAGTGACAGAAGCTTCAACCTAGCATAGAAATTGATACATACGGGATTGAAGGGGGACCAATATATCTTAATGCTATGGTTGGGTTTTACCTTAATGAATGTTAGTAGTTGCGGATGCTTGCTAATAGTTCTAATCATAAGTGCATAGAATTCCAAGTAAGGGATGACATGCTAGCAGTGGGCTCTCCCACATAATACTTGCTATCGGTCTAGTAAAGTAGTCAATTGCTTAGGGGCAATTTCGCAACTCCTACCACCACTTTTCCACACTCGCTATATTTACTTTATTGCTTCTTTATCTAAACAGCCCCTACTTTTTATTTACGTAATCTTTATTATCTTGCAAACCTATCCAACAACACCTACAAAGTACTTCTAGTTTCATACTTGTTCTAGGTAAAGCGAACGTCAAGCGTGCGTAGAGTTGTATCGGTGGTCGATAGAACTTGAGGGAATATTTGTTCTACCTTTAGCTCCTCGTTGGGTTCGACACTCTTACTTATCGAAAACTGTTGCGATCCCCTATACTTGTGGGTTATCAAGACCTTTTTCTGGCGCCGTTGCCGGGGAGCAATAGCGTGGGGTGAATATTCTCGTGTGTGCTTGTTTGCTTTATCACTAAGTAATTTTTATTTGTTGTTCTTAGTTGTTCTCTATCTTTAGTTATGGATATGGAACACGAAATACCAAAAAAATTAGGTGTACTTGCTACTCATGGAGATGGGGAACCTCCTAAAACCCTCGATGCTGGTTATGTGAAAAATATTATGTACTACTTTAATAATCCTGAGAAAACCCCATTCAATTATGTAATGGGAGTAACGTTGGATCAACGTGAATACTTTAGGGATTACCGCTTGACACAAAAAGGGAAACTATTATGGGATCAAATTCATATATTGAATTGGTATGCTAGGCAACTATGCTTGAGATATGATTATACTTGTTGCTCTAAGGTGAAGGCTCCACACCTTCCCTTTTCATGTGAATTTAATGATAATGAAACCTTAGCTTCTTATGCTAATGGTATATATGATTACTATGATGTGGAACAAATAGAAGAATTTGTTGCTTTTAAGGGTGCTTATGAAATTGAATCTATGTTTAAAGAGTTTGAAGATTTTGATGATGATGTTTATAGACCTGAAAATTTAGCTATCCTGAAATATTGTTATGAGAATTATGAATACAATTACGAAATTAATGCGCTTATTAAGAAAGTCTCCGATGTCCAAGAAGAGACTAATATTTTGCAGGAATCTATGGAAGAAGAAGTTGATGAAACTGTGAGCTCATTGGATGAAAAAGATGAGGAGGAGAGCAAAGAACAAAAGGAGGAAGAGCAGATTAGCTACCCGTGCCCACCTTCTAATTAGAGTAACTCTTCAACTCATACATTGTTTAATTTCCCTTCGTGCTTACCGGAGGATGATTTTTATGATCCCTTTGATTCTTTTGAAATATCCCTTTTTGATGATGCTTGCTATGCTTGTGGCCAAGATGCCAATATGAATTATGCTTATGGAGATGAACTTGCTATAGTTCCTTATGTTAAACATGAAACTGTTGCTATTGCACCCACGCATGATAGTCCTATTATCTTTTTGAATTCTCCCGACTACACTATATCGGAGAAGATTGCACTTATTAAGGATTATATTGATGGGTTGCTTTTTACTACTACACATGATGATTTCGATAGATATAATATGCATGTGCTTGCTGCTCCTACTTGCAATTATTGTGAGAGAGGAACTATATCTCCACCTCTCTATGTTTCCAATACGATAAAATTGCAAGAAATTGTTTATACTATGCATTGGCCTTTACTTTGTGTGCATGAATTGTTCTTTTATGACATGCCGATGCATAGAAAGAGAGTTAGACTTCATCATTACATGATATATGTTACCTTGTGCTCACCACTAAATTACAAATCATTGTTAATTAAAATTGGCTTTGATATACCTTGGGATCCGGCTGGATCCATTACTTGAGCACTATATGCCTAGCTTAATGGCTTTAAAGAAAGCGCTGCCATGGAGACAACCCGGAAGTTTTAGAGAGTCATTTATTTCTGTTGAGTGCTTTTATATAGTTTAAAAACAACAAAAATAAATAGGGGAACCCAAAACTTTTTCAAAAAGGAAAGCGAAAGTGAGAAAGACAAGCATTGTTGAAGTGGGAGCTAGCCTTGAACTTTGTTCATGCTCACATAAACTTTGTGAATCTTGATTACAGAAACTTTTCAATAAAAATAATTATCCCCCTTGTACAATTCCATTGTATTATAAAAATAATGTGCCAAGGTTTGCCTTTAGGATGTTTACATTTGCTTGATGGTCTGTACGGTGCAGGACAGAAACTTTGGCCGTAGTGCGCGATTTTACATTTTTAGATGGAACGTCAAATGGTTCTGATTCTTTTTGCAATCTCTTCCTATGCAAATTGTTTATTTTTCCTAATTTTGGTAGAATTTTTCAAGTATCAGGAGTATGGTTAATGTTCAGATTATTACAGACTGTTCTGTTTTAGACAGATTCTGTTTTTGATGCATAGTTTGCTTGTTTTGATGAAACTGTCAATTCATATCAGTGTATTAAACCATGAAAAATTTATATTATAGTAGACACAATGCAAAAACAAAATATGAATTGGTTTGCAACAGTACTTAGAGTAGTGATTTGCTTTATTATACTAACGGATCTTACCGAGTTTTCTGTTGAAGTTTTGTGTGGATGAAGTGTTCGATGATCGAGAAGGTCTCGATGTGAGAAGAAGGAAGAGAGGCAAGAGCTCAAGCTTGGGGATGCCCGAGGCACCCCAAGTAAATATTCAAGGAGACTCAAGCGTCTAAGCTTGGGGATGCCCCGGAAGGCATCCCCTCTTTCTTCAACAAGTATCGGTATGTTTTCGGATTCGTTTCATTCATGCGATATGTGCAATCTTGGAGCGTCTTTTGCATTTAGTTTTCATTTTTGTTTTATGCACCATGCTGGTATGAGATAGTCCTTGGTTGATTTATAGAATGCTCTATGCACTTCACTTATATCTTTTGAGTATGGCTTTATAGAATGCTTCATGTGCTTCACTTATATCATTTGAAGTTTGGATTGCCTGTTTCTCTTTACATAGACAACCGCCATTTGTAGAATGCTCTTTTGCTTCACTTATATTTGTTAGAGCATGGGCATATATTTTGTAGAAATAATTAAACACTCTTGCTTCACTTATATCTATTTAGAGAGATGACAGGAATTGGTCATTCACATGGTTAGTCATAAAATCCTACATAAAACTTGTAGATCACTGAATATGATATGTTTGATTCCTTGCAATAGTTTTGCGATATAAAGATGGTGATATTAGAGTCATGCTAGTGGGTAGTTGTGGATTGTAGAAATACTTGTGTTGAGGTTTGTGATTCCCGTAGCATGCACGTATGGTGAACCGTTATGTAACGAAGTCGGAACATGATTTATTGATTGATTGTCTTCCTTATGAGTGGCGGTCGGGGACGAGCGATGGTCTTTTCCTACCAATCTATCCCCCTAGGAGCATGCGCGTAGTACTTTGTTTCGATGACTAATAGATTTTTGCAATAAGTATGTGAGTTCTTTATGACTAATGTTGAGTCCATGGATTATACGCACTCTCACCTTCCACCATTGCTAGCCTCTCTAGTATCGCGCAACTTTCGCCAGTACCTTAAACCCATCATATACCTTCCTCAAAACAGCCACCATACCTACCTATCATGGCATTTCCATAGCCATTCCAAGATATATTGCCATGCAACTTCCATCATCATCATATACATGACTTGAGCATTCATTGTCATATTGCTTTGCATGATCGTAAGATAGCTAGCATGATGTTTTCATGGCTTGTCTGTTTTTTGATGTCATTGCTACGCTAGATCATTGCACATCCCGGTACACTGCCGGAGGCATTTATATAGAGTCATATCTTTGTTCTAGTATCGAGTTGTAATATTGAGTTGTAAGTAAATAAAAGTGTGATGATCATCATTATTAGAGCATTGTCCCAGTGAGGAAAGGATGATGGAGACTATGATTCCCCCAGAAGTCGGGATGAGACTCCGGACTTTACAAAAAAAAGAGGCCAAAGAAGCCCAAATAAAAAAAGAGGCCAAAGAAGCCCACCAAAAAATAAAAATAAATAAAATAAACAAAAAAATGAGAGAAAAAGAGAGAAGGGGCAATGTTACTATCCTTTTACCACACTTGTGCTTCAGAGTAGCACCATGTTCTTCATATAGAGTCTCTTGAGTTATCACTTTCATATACTAGTGGGAATTTTCATTATAGAACTTGGCTTGTATATTCCGATGATGGGCTTCCTCAAATGCCCGAGGTCTTCATGAGCAAGCAAGTTGGATGCACACCCACTTAGTTTCAGTTGGAGCTTTCATACACTTATAGCTCTAGTGCATCTGTTGCATGGCAATCCCTACTCACTCACATTGATATCTATTGATGGGCATCTTCATAGCCCGTTGATACGCCTAGTTGATGTGAGACTATCTTCTCCTTTTTGTCTTCTCCACCGTCATATTCTATTCCACCTATAGTGCTATGTCTATTGCTCACGCTCATGTATTGCGTGAAAGTTGAAAAGGTTTGAGAACGTCAAAAGTGTGAAACAATTGCTTGGCTTGTCATCGGGGTTGTGCATGATGTGAGTATTTTGTGTGGTGAAGATGGAGCATAGCCAGACTATATGATTTTGTAGGGATAACTTTCCTTGGCCTTGTTATTTTGAAAAGACATGATTGCTTTATTAGTAGGCTTGAAGTATTATTGTTTTTATGTCAAATGATAGACTATTTCTTTGAATCACTCGTGTCTTAATATTCATGCCATGATTAGATATGTGATCAAGATTATGCTAGGTAGCATTCCAAATCAAAAATTATCTTTTTTATCATTTACCTACTTGAGGACGAGCAGGAATTAAGCTTGGGGATGCTGATACGTCTCTATCGTATCTATAATTTTTTATTGTTCCATGCCAATATTATTCAACTTTCATATACTTTTGGCAACTTTTTATACTATTTTTGGGACTAACATATTGATCCAGTGCCCAGTGCCAGTTCCTGTTTGTTGCATGTTTTTTTTGTTTCACAGAATATCCATATCAAACGGAGTCCAAACGGAATAAAAACTGACGGAGATTCTTTTTGGAATATATATTATTTTTGGGAAGAAGAATCCACGCAAGGCGATGCTCGAGGGGCCCACGAGGTAGGGGCGCGCCCTGGGGAGGCAGGCGTGCCCCTGACCCTCGTGGCCACCCTGTAAGGTGGTTGATGCCCTTCTTTCGCCGCAAGAAAGCTAATTTCCGGATAGAGATCGTGTCAAAATTTCGGCCCAATCGGAGTTACGGATCTCCGGGAATATAAGAAACGGTGAAAGGGAAGAATCTGAGAAGGCAGAAACAGAGAGAGACAGAGAGACAGATCCAATCTCGGAGGGGCTCTCACCCCTCCCATGCCATGGAGGCCATGGACCAGAGGGTAAACCCTTCTCCCATCTAGGGAGGAGGTCAAGGAAGAAGAAGAAGGAGGGGGCTCTCTCCCCCTCGCTTCCGGTGGCACCGAAGTGCCACCGGGGGTCATCATCATCACCGCGATCTATACCAACACCTCTGCCATCTTCACCAACATCTCCATCACCATCCCCCCTCTATCTACAGCGGTCCAGTCTCCCGCAACCCGCTGTACCCTCTACTTGAACATGGTGCTTTATGCTTCATATTATTATCTAATGATGCGTTGCCATCCTATGATGTCTGAGTAGATTTTCGTTGTCCTATCGGTGGTTGATGAATTGCTAAGATTGATTTAATTTGCTTGTGGTTATGTTGCTGTCCTTTGGTGCCCATCATATGATTGCGCGCGTGGATCACACCCTAGGGTTAGTTGTATGTTGATAGGACTATGTATTGGAGGACAAGAGTGACAGAAGCTTCAACCTAGCATAGAAATTGATGCATACGGGATTGAAGGGGGGCCAATATATCTTAATGCTATGGTTGGTGTTGGGGATCTTACTGCTGGGCTAAACCGGCCTATCTGGGCCGGGTCAACTTCATCAGTAGTTCAAGAGTGCTAAAGCCCAAGAAGGCAGATGAGGGCCTAAGGCCCGTAGTCGGTTCAAGACTTGTAGCTGTAAACCAGTATTTGTATATAAACTTGTATTGTAAGTTAGGAATAAGGAGAGACCAACCCGGATACGAATATCGACCGGTGTTGGGACTCTGTGAACCGACGGGCGTCACCCGTGTATATAAGGGGACGACCCAGCGGCGGTTCAAGGACGACAGACAACAACTCGAGACATAGGCGAAGCTTGTTTGCTCCCTAGTCATCGAAACCCCATCAATTCCATCACAACTAAACGTAGGCTTTTACCTTCATTGAAGGGGCCGGACTAGTATAAACTCTCTTGCGTCCCTGTGTCCGCTTTAACCCCTTCAAGCTAACCCGTCGCGATGGCTCCACGACTAAGTCCTTTCTCTAGGACATCTGCCGTGACAAAACCACGACAGTTGGCGCCCACCGTGGGGCTATCGCACGATGGTTTCAGGTTCTTGGAGGGCCGCTTTAAAGGACTCGAGGGATACGCTGTAGGCCGGATGACTAAGAGTCGTCGCGGCAAGCTCTACATCGACGACGCAGGCTGGGGCCCCGAGGCCGGCTCAGTTGAGTACGGGTACCGGGTCCCCTTTGGTGGCATTCACGTTTTCATTGGCAAGATCGGTGAACCGGGCCCTGAGCCGGACATCTGCACCGACCTCGTCGAGACAGCTCAGCGTGCGCGATCCGCCCGGGTTAAACCGGCCATGAAGCATGCCTTCATGGGAGTCATCCATGGAGGAAGTTATGAGGATGGATCGGAATCTCGCGGCGAGACCGTCGTTTGTTCCGATGACGAGTCATCGACCGGAGAAACCGAATCTCTTTATCAGCTACAAGACGGCCGGATTGGGGGCTGTTCTGATGGCGACAGTATTCCGGACCCCTCTGATCTGCCCAACCGGGTTGGAATATTCATGGCCGGCACACAAGCAGCGCTTCATTCTTCGACCGCTGCGGCAACAACCTCCGGTTCAGCAGCGGCGACGGCTGCCGGGGCAGGAGGCCCTGTGCGCCCGCCGGCTCAAGTTCTATCAGAGCTATTTGATGCATTGGCTGTGCTTATGGCGGAAGCTAATCCGGTGGATCAGGACGTCCACAATGCGGAGATTGCAAAGATAAAGGAACAGATCACCCAGGCCAAGGCGGATCTGGCAGCTGAGGACACTAGGATGGCCACAGAGCGGGCCGCTTTAGACGCACGGGCCTACAGGCTCATGTTGGACCAGAGCGCGTCGCAGGAAGTCATGAGGAGGAAGCACCGATCCCGTTTGCCTCCGGTTTTCGAGGCCAGAGACCTTTTCAACACTCCAGGAGCAAGAACCAGCAATCCGCTGGAGGGAAACCGGGCGGAAGCTCCTGGGACCGGTGCACCGGTTCAGCCTTGTCAGATGGACCCGCCTCGTCAAAACATTGTTATACCTCAGGCTGTTTTAACACCTCCGGGTCACTACTCCAACCCAATGGACAACCTCGTTGCCGCTGCTGCACGGCTGGAGGCCATTCCAATTGAAGGTGACTCGCCGCAGGCAGTAGAGACGCGACGGGTCAAGGAGCTTCTGAGGACAGCTTTGGTCCAACAGGAAGCGTACTCGTACAGCCGCGACCGGATCCACTCGACCCCCCGTCCAAGCCGGAGCTATAGCAGACATATGGATGAACCGGCAGTGTCGAGTAATGAACGACGTGGAGCACCCCGTGGCAACAACCCGGCGGGTGGTGCTGATAACGCTCAGGAAGTGGTGGACCGGGCCCGAGCGCGCAGGGAGGCCGAGTTAGCCGCACAGCATCAGGCTCGGCAGCTCACGCCGGTTCGTCCAACTATCTCGATCGAACCTGGTGTTACTTCTAGTTCTTTGGGGGTGCCTTGCCTTATCCCCGCTTTACGCAATGTGCGCCTGCCCAAGGATTTCAAAGGCCCGCGCAAGGTACCAAATTACACGGCGGATCAACCTCCAGAGACATGGGTGGAGAGCTATGAGATGGCCATGGAGATGCTTGATGTGGATGACGCGGCGTGTGCGAAATACTTCACCATGATGCTTGAAGGAACGGCCCGTACTTGGTTAAAAAGCTTGCCGGCTAATTCTATCAGTTCATGGGCCCAATTACGAGCCCGGTTTATCAGCAATTTCAAGGATACATGTAAACAGCCTATGTCGATAGTGGACTTAGCTGCCTGCGTCCAGGAGGAAGGAGAATCAACGACTCATTGGGTGCGCCGGGTTTCACAAGTGTTGCACTCATCAGACCGCATCAACGCTGACACCGCAGTATTAACCCTAGAAGGCAACTGCCGGTTTGGGCCCCTAAAGCTGAAGTTGGGACGGATGAAGCGTCATTGCACTGACATGGGGACCCTCATGGCCGCTTTGGTGAAATATGCTGATTCTGATAGTACCAAGGATCCCGAATCTGATGATGACAAGACAGGGAAGGGAAAGAGGAACAGCAACTCCAAAGGTCAGCAGCATCACTGGACAGGCAATGGTGGTGGAGGCAAGCGTAAAGCGGATGGTAACATGGACTTTGTGGCTAATACCAACACGCAGGACAATGGCCAGCGACGCAAGGGTAAACCGAAAAATCGCAATGGGGCACCCAACCCTAACCCGGACCGCCTAAACTATCTGCTAAGCCAGCCCTGTCCAAGACATGGGACGAAGGAGGCGCCAGCAAACCACCTTTGGAAGGATTGCTTCATTATGCAGGAGTTCAAGAATTCTAATGCTTTCCGGTATGATCACGGCTCCGGCGGTGGCTCAGGATCCGGGCCGGGTTACGGTGGAGGAAATTCCGGTTCAGGATTTAATGGTAATCCGGGCGGACATAATGGTCAAAATAGTCAGAACAACCAGGGTGGTTACAACCAACAGCAGCAACAGTCAGGTTACCAGAGCAACCCAAAGCAGTTGAGTAGTGGGCAGTACCATGTCTTCACCACTAGCTTGGACAAGCGAGACCGGAAGGTTCAGAGGCGGGCGGTCAACTCTGTTGAACCGGCCATACCCCGTTATCTACGTTGGTCTGAACAGCCAATCATATGGAGCAGAGAGGATCACCCTCCCCAGGTTGATAATCCGGGTCAGTTGGCTCTGGTGGTGGCGCCTCAGGTGGGAGGTTACAAGTTCACCAAGGTGCTCATGGATGGAGGGAGCAGCATTAATATCTTGTACTATGAGACCTTCCGTCGTATGGGACTAACAGATAAAAATCTCAAACCGTCTAATACGGTGTTCCACGGTGTAGTACCTGGCAGATCAGCATATCCTGTTGGTAAGATAGCTCTGGAAGTGGCCTTTGGGGATGATCATGATTCCAGGTCGGAGACATTGACGTTTGAAGTGGTGAAAATCCAAAGTCCATATCACGCCCTGTTTGGGCGACCGGCCTACGCCAAGTTTATGGCACGGCCCTGTTATGTGTATTTGCAGCTCAAGATGCCGGGTCACAAGGGGACAATAACGGTTCACGGAAGCCGCAAAATCGCTTTGGAGTGCGAGGAAGGAGATGCGGCCTATGCAGAGTCGGTTTGTGCCACCGAGGAGCTGAAGTATTATAAGGACAATGTTGATCCGGCGGACATGACTCCATTAAAGAAGCCAACTACGGAGCATGATCCGGCCCTGAAGTTCAAATCGGCAGCAGAAACTAAGCTTGTTGACTTTGTACCTGGCGATTCGTCCAAGCAGTTCAGCATCAGTGCTAATTTGGATCCGAAATAGGAAAGCGCGCTCATCGAGTTCATCCGTGAGAATCGGGACATTTTTGCATGGAAGCCCTCTGACATGCCAGGTGTACCGAGGCAACTCGCTGAGCACACCCTTAATGTGGATCCTAAATACAAACCGGTGAAACAGTTCCTCCGCCGGTTTAACGAAGAAAGACGCAAGGCAATTGGAGAAGAGGTAGCCAGGCTCTTAGCAGCTGGCTTTATTGTTGAAGTTTTTCACCCTGAGTGGCTTGCCAATCCGGTGCTGGTCCTTAAGAAAAACGGCACCTGGCGCATGTGTGTGGATTACACAGATCTTAATAAAGCTTGTCCAGCAGATCCTTTTGCCCTCCCCCGTATTGATCAAATTATTGATGCTACGGCGGGTTGTGAGCGTTTAAGTTTTTTGGATGCATATTCTGGCTATCATCAGATCAAAATGGCAGTTAAGGACCAGGAGAAGACGGCATTCATAACTCCCTTTGGAGCCTTCTGCTATGTGTCTATGCCCTTTGGGCTCAAGAGTGCCCAGGCAACTTATCAACGTTGTGTGCAAAATTGTCTACACAAACAGATTGGCCGTAATGTACATGCTTACGTGGATGATATCGTGGTTAAATCCAGGGAGAAGGAGACTCTGATTGGTGATTTGAAGGAAACCTTTGATAACCTGAGGACATACAAGATGATGCTTAATCCGGACAAGTGCGTCTTTGGTGTACCGGCGGGCAAGTTATTGGGCTTTCTGGTGTCCAATAGGGGAATTGAGGCTAATCCGGAGAAGATCACAGCCATCACCTCCCTGGCTAAACCGAAGTGTATCAATGATGTTCAACGCCTGGCAGGCCGGATTGCCGCGTTAAGCCGGTTTATCAGTCGTCTTGGTGAGAAGGCAATCCCTTTGTATCAGATGTTGAAGAAGACGGATCAGTTTGTCTGGAGTTCTGCTGCTGATGAAGCATTTGAGGACTTAAAGCGGCAATTGGCCAATCCGCCTGTGCTCGCCGCTCCCATTGACAAGGAGCCGTTACTGCTATATGTTGCTGCTAATGCTCGGGCGGTCAGCGTGGCTATTGTGGTGGAGCGAAAGGAGGCAGGTAAGGAGCATCCGGTTCAACGTCCGGTCTATTATATCAGCGAGGTACTCATTGAGTCCAAGCAAAGGTATCCGCATTGGCAGAAGCTGGTGTATGGAGTTTTTATGGCAAGCCGGAAGCTTAAACAATACTTCCAAGGGCATCCAATTACGGTGGTCAGTTCTGCTCCTTTGGGGGATATCATCCAGAACCGGGAAGCAACTGGCCGGATTGCCAAGTGGGCTATAGAGCTTGGGCCGCACGATTTGAAGTATGTGCCTCGGACGGCGGTTAAGTCTCAAGCACTTGTTGATTTTATCAATGATTGGACGGAAATGCAAGCACCTGAAGAAAAGCCGGATCACACATATTGGACCATCCATTTTGACGGATCCAGGCAATTGGAAGGCTCGGGGGCTGGAGTCGTATTAACTTCCCCATGAGGTGATAAGTTTTGTTATGTTCTGCGTTTAATGTTCCCTTGTACTAACAATGCAGCTGAGTATGAAGCCTTGCTCCATGGTCTCCGGATGGCTAAGGAGATGAATCTAAGTCGAGTTAAGTGTTTCGGTGACTCGGACCTCGTGGCTCAGCAAGTGTCCGGCACTTGGGACTCCAAGGACCCACTCATGGCAGCATATCGTCGTGAGGTGGATATTGTTGCAGGTCATTTTAAAGGCTATCAGGTGGACCACGTGGACCGGCGGAAAAATGAAGCGGCGGACGCTTTAAGCCGGCTGGGCTCTCAGCGCAAACCGATCCCGCCCAATGTTTTTCTGGATGTGCTGCACAACCCGTCGGTCAAGATCCCTGGTGAAGCGGATTTGGCTATTCCTGATCCGGAGGCTCAATTGGTGGCAGCTCTTCATGTTATTCCGGATTGGACGCTTCCTTACCTGGCGTACAAGAACCGGGGCGAGTTACCAGAGGATGAGACTCTGGCCCGACAGATAATCCGGCGATCCAAGTCCATGACTATTATCAACGGCGAGTTGCATCATTGCAGTGTGTCAGGAGCATTTCAACGCTGTGTGTCTCCTGAAGAAGGCCGTGAAATTTTGCGTGAGATCCACGAAGGAGATTGTGGTCACCACGCCGGTTCAAAGTCTCTGGTGGCTAAAGCGTTTCGCCATGGCTTCTATTGGTTAACTGCTCATGCTGATGCGGAGGATCTGGTCAGACGATGTGATGGTTGCCAAAGGTTTTCAAGACGTGCTCATGTACCGGCTCAAGAATTGAGAATGATTCCAATTACTTGGCCGTTTGCGACTTGGGGGCTGGATATGGTTGGGCCTTTCAAAAGGTCCAAAGATAAGAAGACCCACCTCCTGGTGGCGGTTGACAAGTTTACAAAGTGGGTGGAGGCAGAACCTGTTAGTAAGTGTGATGCGGCCACGGCGGTTCAGTTCATCAAAAAAGTGATTTTCCGGTTTGGCTTTCCACACAGTATCATCACAGATAATGGTACCAATTTGTCCAAAGGTGCCATGAAGGAGTTCTGCGAACGGGAGCATATCCGGCTCGATGTTTCATCAGTGGCACACCCACAGTCCAATGGTCAAGCAGAAAGGGCTAATCAAGAGATCTTGAGAGGCATCAAGCCCCGGCTCATGGTTCCTTTGCAGAGAACGCCGGGTTGTTGGGTAGAAGAATTACCATCTGTGTTATGGAGCATCAATACAACACCCAACAGATCAACAGGATACACACCGTTCTTCATGGTTTATGGAGCGGAGGCGGTTCTCCCCAGTGATATCCGTCATGATTCACCTCGTGTGACGGCTTATATTGAAGCGGACAACGAGACAGCACGGCAAGATGCTTTGGACCGGTTGGATGAAGAGCGTGACATAGCAGCCGCCCGATCGGCGATTTACCAACAGGATCTTCGTCGTTATCACAGTCGCCGAGTCAGAACCAGAACCTTTCAGGAAGGAGATTTGGTGCTTCGGCTCATCCAAGATCAGACTGATATGCATAAGCTATCCCCACCTTGGGAGGGGCCTTTCGTGGTCAGCAAGAATCTGCACAACGGGTCATACTATCTGATCGATATTCGAGAGCATAAGGACTCACGTACATCAGAGGAGGAGACCAACAGGCCGTGGAACATAGCTCATCTTCGGCCTTACTATACCTGAGCCATTGGCTCTACTTATGTACATATTACGACGATGTATATATTATGATTAAATATAATAAACCGGAACCTCAGCTAAAGCGGGGTATCTGTTCTTTTACATCATGTGTGGTTACACGGAGTTGTTCTAAAGCGGCCTCCGGTTTACCCCTTGAGTTAGCTTTTTAAAAGCATCATGTTATATCACTTGGGGGTTTGGTCGTGTCCGAACCAATACCATACCTCTTGATAGGCGAGAGCCACCAGATCACTTGGGGACTTGGTCACGTCTGAACCAGTCATGCCTCTTGATCGGCCTAAGGCCACAGAATCACTTGGGGGCTTGGTCGAACCCGAACCATTGCCATGCCACTTGATCGGCATAAATGCCACGGTTTCATTTGGGGACCTGGCTGACTAGAACCATAGTTACACCTAACGGGAGCTTGGTCGTGTTCGGCCATGGTAACGCCATCTGATCAGCTCAAATAAACCTTTTTTGCAAACGGTTTTGTCATTGCATTTGCTTCACACTTTTCTTTGCAAGATACTTCTTTCTTTTTATTGCGTACTTTAAACCGACAAAGTTTTTAACCGGTTCATACTGTCAATTGACGGAACACGGTTCACTTCAATCCAGAGACTATTTGCCCGGTTTGATCTTTTTTGTTAACATCCTCTTATGGAGTAACACGGTGTTTATTATAACCCGGTACGGTTTACATGGTGAACTGGCGTCATATATATATGGGAGCTGCTATCTCCTCCAACAGTGTGGGTTTATAAAACTCCGCTTCAAGATTGGCCGAGCCAACTTCACGTTCAACGATGGCAGGTATTATGTATCTCAAAAATTTGGTCATATACTTAAAAAATTCGGATGTTTTGATTTCATGTATGCAGACATCATATTCCGCCTGACGGTACAACCGCGGTGGCACTTGAAGATTTTTTATTGCAGAAAGTACTTTGGCAAGTTCATCACCCAAAGGAAGAGCAAATTATGCACGAAGGCATATCAACATCAAAAGTATCAGCTAGCCTATTACAAGGCAACACGGTGCCCACAATAAGATCATTGTTTTTTTTGCAAAGGAGAAGCGGTTTTAAACCGGCTTCCGGTTCAAGCTTGGTCACCAGCCTGGCCTGATGGTTGTGGGTCATCCTGCGCCGCTTCAGCTTCAGTTTCTCTACCCAGCGGCTGGAAATCAACAGTTGTCCAGTCGATTCCCATTAATGCTTGAAAAACAGCTTCATCATGGATCAGCAATGACGGGTCAATATCGGGAGCGTAAGTATGCTTACGGATTGGAGGGATAAGATTTTCCGATTCATGAATTGGTGCAGCTATTCGCTTGTTCTGATTGTCATATTGGGCTTGATAATGAGACAAGTCTGCTTCTTCAGCCAATTGACAAGCTAGCGGACGCACCTCCCGGTTTATTGCTCGCAGATCCGCTTCACCAAACTCTGACCCGTCTTCCTTCAAGCTAGGATAGCCCTGAGCCGCTTCAATAGGATCAAAATCCGGCACCCAGGCTTTTGCCCGGATTAAGGCATTGATCGCACCGGTTCGAGCAGCAGATTTCTTCAGCTCTTCAACCCGGGCAGGAAGCACCGACAGTTTCATCAGAGTGTCTTGAATCAAAGTGGGTGCCGGTTTGTTGTGGGATGCGGTATAGATGATCCGATGTGCACCAGTGTACAGTTGTTCAACCAATGTATAGGCGGCTTTCAATTTCTTTCGCACATCTGACCCCAAGTGACC
The DNA here is from genome assembly GCF_018294505.1 of Triticum aestivum. Lineage (NCBI taxonomy): Eukaryota > Viridiplantae > Streptophyta > Magnoliopsida > Poales > Poaceae > Triticum > Triticum aestivum. Next base: position 80,713,262 of record NC_057809.1, read on the forward strand.
AATGCGTGTCCCTGAAATATCATAAAGGGTTAAACCGGCAGCTCTGTAAGAAGGCCGAGTCAATTCAGAAGTCAAACTGGCTTACCAAAGATAGCAGTGGTCATGGCATGCACGTGCCGCTTTATGCTGGTCAGTTCATCCGCCACCGGTTTTAGTGCAGCCTCGGCATCCTCTACTCGTTTGATTAAAGCGGACTTTTCAGTGGCCCAATCCGCCCGCTTCTTCTTGAAGCTCTCCTTAAGCTGTTCCATGGCGCTTAAAGCGCTGGCTAATTCCTCTTTTGCTTTGGAGGTTTCAGCTTGTTGGGTTTTCAGGTTTTCTTGGAGATCGGCGACTTGGCTTTCTTTCGTCTTCAGCTCAGCCTGCATGCAGACAGTTATATGCTTCAACAAAACGGTACAAGGATTGAAGTACCAACCACATAACAAGTTATGCACTTGGCACTTGGGGGCTAATGCATATTCGATCTTCATCTTTCAATTGCTTACAAAGTCCCAAGATCAATACAAGTATTCAACTTGGCACTTGGGGGCTAATGGCTATTTGCTCGTATATATTCTGATGCGGCAATCTCAATTACTTAAAGTACCGGTTTAACTACGCTAAGTTGAACCGGCCCTTGGGGGCTACATCAGCGAATTTCAAAGCATTAAGATTTATATTAGTAAGTCCCGGTTTGAAAGAAGATTACAAACCGGCCCTTGGGGGCTAGGAGAGTCAGCAAGAATTGAAGCATACAAGCAGGAAAGAGCATATGGAAGTTACCTCATATTTATCTTTCATCATATTAACCAGACCGGCTTCATAGTCACGACTGGTATACAGCCGGTTCAGGTAGCCGGAATGGATATCTTGGGCGTTCAGAGCAGCGTAAGTCGCCAGATCAGCATTCCACTTGCCTTTGCCAAAGGCAGCAAATTCTTCCTTGGCAGAATGTTTGGACAAAGCGACAGGATTGCTTGGCTCGGTATGGCCAGTGCCAGTAATGACAACCTCATCGTCCTTGGTATCGCCGGTTTGCACTGGGGCTGTTGGCTTGTCAGTAGGCTTTGCTGGACCGGTGGATTTCTCAATCCGGATGGAGCTTGTGGGCTGATTGACAGGACTTGAGGCATCAATAGGTCTCTCTTCAGCAATAAGATCGTCGTCTTGCTGCGGTGGATCATTGGGTATATCCTCAGGAATAGCCGCTTCAAGATCTGGTGTCTTGCCCGGTTCAAGGACGGCATCTTCTTCGGCCGCTTTGTCCAGGCGAGCCTTCTTGCTTGGCCTAGGTTTGGCCCTGAAAGGAATAACAAAATCAAATACAGCATATGTTCCAAGGCGATGTGCTGCAAATATTATGATAAGTATAGCTTACCCAAGCACCGTTTTGAGCGGTGGCAGCTGAGTAGCCGATGACTCGCCAGAAGATGAGTGGGAAGTAACCTGGTAATCGGAGTCAGATGGATTAAGAGGTTGACGAAAGCAGCCCGCTTTAGGACAAGCACTGACAAGCAAATTAGAGACCTCTGAACGGCGTTTCCGAACCGGACTGTTCGGTAAACCGGCGGAGGTAACTACCTGGCCGCTGTGCCGGGTTGTGCGACGAGCTTCGTGCTGTTGGGTCTTCATAAGAAATTTGGGATCCAAATAAGCAAGAGGATGAGAAAATTTAACTTTCCGGTTTGCCTGACGGATTTTTAGTGAAGGCAAAGGTTCTGAATCGGAAGAGAGAATAATTACCTCTGCAGCATCAGCGTGGCTGGCTTCGGCATCATCCTGACAAATATCATCATCAATAAGACGCATGAAAAATAAGCCAAGTGAGTCAAGCTCTACCTCAAGGTCCGGATTATCCACATCATCATCAGGGGCCGGATTAGAGGATGCAGTGGTTCTTTTCCTGTGGGCAGTCTTCTTCACAGCTTTAGTCTTTTGCCGGGTTGCTCTTTCCGGTTTGTCTGGTTTTTCTGGTTTCTCCTGCGGCAGTTTCTTGCTCCAAAACGGATCATTGCCCTGATTACACAGACACTGATATTAAACAATGACCAGATATATCAATAACAGATTCAGCAAAAAGAAAAATCAAAGTCTTACAGCTGGCGGTTTGTTGGTGGCACAGAAGGGAAGCAGGCCGTTTTTAGCACAGATGTGTTCCGGTTCATTCAGCATCTTATTCACAGCCTCTGTGATTTCTTCATCGGTGAGCTGGATTTTGGAATGTCGCAGTGGGTCATCAATGCTACCAGTATACTCGCACATCAAACCGGAGCGCTGACTAAGGGGCAGTATGCTCCATGATATCCAACAGCGAGCGAGATCAACCCCTGTTAAACCGTTGGCCATAAAGGCTCTGAGCTTCGACAGTTGAGGAGCATATTTGCTTCTCTCCTGGGCAGTCAATCTTTGCGGAAAAGGGTGTGTATTGCTGAGCCGCTCCGGACGAAAGCCAGGCAAGGGATTCTCACCAGCAGGGGAGGTGTCTTTGCAATAGAACCATGTCTGATTCCACTCTTTGGGGTGGCTGTGCAGTTTGGCGTGAGGGTATGTGACCTCTTTCCTTTTCTGGATCGCCATGCCACCCAACTCCGTATTGGAGCCGTCAGTAAACTCAGTACGGCGGTTTAGATGGAAAAGGTATCTGAACAATTCCACGGTGGGCTCCTCTTGAAAGAACGCCTCACAGAGCACTTGGAAGTGACACATATTTGTAACAGAGTTGGGGCCAGTGTCTTGTGGATGAAGTTGGAAATCGGCTAAAACATCCCGGTAAAATTTAGAACCGGGCGGCTTAAAGCCCCGGGCTAAGTGATCTACAAAAACAATGACCTCTCCTTCTTGAGGTGTGGGAGGGCATTCTTTGCCAGGAGCCCTCCAATGGATGGTATCTTTGCTGCCTAAAGCGCCGATCAGGACTAAATCGTCTAGCTGAGCCTCTGTGACGCGAGAAGGAACCCAATTGCACTCATATACTTGCTTGGCCATGATGAAATCTACAAGGTAGAAAATCCCGGTTCAAAAATGCATTGATCAAGGTACATTGGTATGTGCAATGTTAAACCGGAGACAGATCTATCTGAACCAGAGTTTTATGAAGCAACAACATCTGGCAGTTCAACAAGGGGACTAATGGTATATACCGGTTTGGCAAATTTTTCTACAAGGTTAAACCGCCTGATCTAAGCATTGAAACAGCTGAGATTGCGGATGGATAAGTATGTAGAAACAGATTTCACAAGATTTCTCTACAGCGTTGGATCTGAAGCAAGTTCATAAAAGAGATGAATATTCAAAGGTTCAAAAGGAGCAGTACCGAATCAATGAGCAAAACGTACATATAGATCTATGGTTTTGAGATGCGTAAGTGAAGGCGAAGGTTAAACAACTACCATTGCACAGAATAAAGATTTGCGGATTCATCTAAAGATCTATCGTATGAGCAAGAGGCAGACGATGAACACTGAAGAACTGTGAAACCCTAGAGCAGATCTGCGGGGGAAAGGATAGAAGATTTACCGGTGCTAAGGAAGACGCGGAAGGTTGCCGCGATGCTCTGGTGCGCCCAGGTTGATGCAGCGGCCAAGGTTGAGGCAGAGGTCGACGGTGGCGGCGGAGCTCTGGAGCTGGGCGATGCAAGGAAGATGAAGCAGAAGGGGCCGAAGGGAAAGAGAAAGGAAATGACCCTTCGGTCCTATTTATAAGGCAAAAGGACATGTGTCAGGCGCGACAATCAAGGGGCCACGAAACGGAGCTGTCGCCTCGATTTCCGTAGATCTATTAAACAAAGAAGCATAATGGATAGCTTCGTTATGATAGGTGACGTCACTCCGGTTTACAGCAATCAGAGAAGCTGACATCATGGCGGTTTACCAATTTATGAGAAGATGTTGAAGATGAAGCTTTTGTTAAAGGATTGACATGAACCCGTTCAAATCAATCTGGGGCCTAATGTTGGGGATATTACTGCTGGGCGTAAACCGGCCTATCTGGGCCGGGTCAACTTCATCAGTAGTTCAAGAGTGCTAAAGCCCAAGAAGGCAGATGAGGGCCTAAGGCCCGTAGTCGGTTCAAGACTTGTAGCTGTAAACCGGTATTTGTATATAAACTTGTATTGTAAGTTAGGAATAAGGAGAGAACAACCCGGATACGAATATCGACCGGTGTTGGGACTCTGTGAACCAACGAGCGTCACCCGTGTATATAAGGGGATGACCCGGCGGCGGTTCAAGGACGACAGACAACAACTCGAGACATAGGCGAAGCTTGTTTGCTCCCTAGTCATCGAAACCCCATCAATTCCATCACAACTAGATGTAGGCTTTTAACTTCATTGAAGGGGTCAAACTAGTATAAACTCTCTTGCGTCCCTGTGTCCGCTTTAACCCCTTCAAGCTAACCCGTCGTGATGGCTCCACGACTAAGTCCTTTCTCTAGGACATCTGCCGTGACAAAACCACGACAGTTGGGTTTTACCTTGATGAATGTTAGTAGTTGCGGATGCTTGCTAATAGTTCCAATCATAAGTGCATAGAATTTCAAGTAAGGGATGACATGCTAGCAGTGGCCTCTCCCACATAATACTTGCTATCGGTCTAATAAAGTAGTCAATTGCTTAGGGGCAATTTTGCAACTCCTACCACCACTTTTCCACACTCACTATATTTACTTTATTGTGTCTTTATCTAAACAGCCCCTACTTTTTATTTACGTACTCTTTATTATCTTGCAAACCTATCCAACAACGCCTACAAAGTACTTCTAGTTTCATACTTGTTCTAGGTAAAGCGAACGTTAAGCGTGCGTAGAGTTGTATCGGTGGTCGATAGAACTTGAGGGAATATTTGTTCTACCTTTAGCTCCTCGTTGGGTTCGACACTCTTAATTATCGAAAACTGTTGCGATCCTCTATACTTGTGGGTTATCATCCCCCCATGTCGTTCTCTCCTCGCCCCCCCCCCCCCCCCCGATCCAGATCTGGATCGGGAAGGGGAACAAACCGCCCCAACCGCTCGACCCCCGACGCCACATGCCCGTTGGCCGTCCATCGCGCACACGCGCACCGCCCCGACACCTGCAACGTCCCGGCCCACACCACTCCTCGCCCGGCGCTAACCACCGCCATCGACTGGAGCTCCTTCGCCTCGACCACCGCACGTCGTCCCCGTCATCCTCCTCACCGGCCGACCTTGAGCCTCGCCGCCCCCTTCTCATGACGAACGTGAGCACCGCCCATGTTCCCCATCCCTCCCTCTGCTTGCCGCTACAGCGCCCGGGCACGGCCACGCATGGTCGTGCACCCTCATGCACGGGCCCCGCCCGGGTCCTCCCCTGCCGCACCCTGACCCTGCGCGCTGCGTCCGTCCACCCGCTGCCACCCACAGTGGTCACTTCTGCTGTCGCCCGAGCTACGCGCCCGCCATCGCCAGCCTTGCCACAGCGCGCGCCGTGCCCCTGCCTTGTTCCTGCCTCGCTCGGCCGCGCACCCACGCACGCTCGGTCGCACGGGGCCGCGCCCACAACTACTCGCTACTCCGGCCACCCGCGCACAGGCGTTTCTTCCGCGGCTCCCGCTCCATGAGTCCTTCAACGCGCCCTCCCGTCGCCGGAGTTGTGCTTCCGAGCACCTCCGTCGTCCCCTGTGCCTCGCTGGCGTGCACAGTGCACACGCGCCTAAGCCAACGGGCTGGCTCACTAACATGTGGGCCCGCCCAGATTAATTTTGACCTAAACACTAATTAGCACTAACCGACACCCTAATAGCCACCGACACGTGGGGACACCTCCCTAATTAATAAGATTGGTTAAATAAAACTCTGAACCATTGACAGCCTGGTCCCACCTCACTAATTAGTCTAATTACATTAACTAAAACTCTATTAACAGTCCCTGTCACTGACCAGTGGGACCCGCCCCAGAAAACAAACACACAAAATAAATAAATAAATAAACTAAATTAATTAATTAATTAAGCTGCTTACCTAACTTAACTTTAGTAAACTTGTTAATTAACTAATTAAATTTTAATTAGGTAAATCAGAATGACACGGGCCCACCCCTGTTGACCAGTCAAACTTTGACTGGTCAACTAGATCCCCCTGGCCCCACATGTCAAACCCTGGGTACACATTTGTGTACACAGAGCTGGGTACCCGTAGCATTTTAACATCTATTTTTGAATTAAAATAATTTAAAAAATGATTAAATCTTTAGTAATTAATATAAAATAATCCGTAACTCGGATGAAAAAACTTTGTACATGAAAGTTGCTCAGAACGACGAGACGAATCCGGTTATGCAGCCCGTTCGCCCGCCACACCTCCCTGGCATAGAGAACACGCAACTTTCCCCCTCCGGTTCGTCTATCCGAAAACGCGAAACACCGGGGTTATTTTCCCGGATGTTTCCCCCCTTCACCGGTAACACCTCATACCGCGTTAGGGCACACCTAGCATCACGCTTTGTCATGTCATGCGTCGTCATGCATCTGTTTTCTTAATATTTATTGTTTTTTCCCCCTCTTCTCTTGCTAGACACCGAGACCGACGCCGCTGCTACCTAGTACGACTACGGTGATGACGACCCCTCTCTCTCGCCAGAGCAACCAGGCAAGCCCCCCCTTTGATCACCAGATATCGCCTACTCTTCTCTCTACTTCTTGCATTAGAGTAGTGTAGCATGTTACTACTTCCGTTAATCCTATCCTGATGCATAGCTTGTCCTTGTTACTAGTGTTGATACCTTTACCTGCAATCCTAATGCTTAGTATAGGATGCTAGTTTATCATCAGTGGCCCTACATTCTTGTCCGTCTGCCATGCTATAATATCGGGCTGTGATCACTCGGGAGGTGATCACGGGTATATACTTATACATATATACATACTATACAGGTGGTGACTAAAGACGGGTCGGCTCGTTGAGTACCCGTAAGTGATTCGGATGTGGGGGCTAAAGGGGCAGGTGGCTCCATCCAGGTAGTGGTGGGCCTCAGTTCCCGACGGCCCCGACTATTACTTTGAGGCGAAGCGACAGGGCAGGTTGTGACCACCTAGGAGAGAGGTGGGCCTGGCCCTAGTCACCGTTCGCGGTTACTTCAAAATAACACGCTTAACGAGATCTGGGTATTTGATCTGAGTCTGGCTACTGGCCTATACGCAATAACCAACTACGCGGGGACAGTTATGGGCACTCGACGTCGTGGTATCAGCCAAAGCCTTCGTGACGTCAGTGACTGAGCGGCGCGCGCCGGGTTGGACTGGAACGCCTGCTCTTGTATAAGGGAGGCTAGGTCTGCTCATCGACTGCCCTCGCAACGTGCAGGTGTGCAATGGGCGATGGGCCCAGACCCCTGCGCCATAGAATTTAGACCGGCGTGTTGACCTCTCTGTTGTGCCTAGGTAGGGCTACGGCGTGCTGATCTTCCGAGGCCAAGCATGACCCAGGAAAGTGTGTCCGGACAAAGGGGATCGGGCGTGTTGGGAAATGTGGTGCACCCCTGCAGGGAAGTTAATCTATTCGAATAGTCGTGATCTTCGGTAACAGGACGACTTGGAGTTGTACCTTGACCTTATGACAACTAGAATCGGATACTTAATAAAACACACCCTTCCAAGTGCCAGATACACCCGGTGATCGCTCTCTAACAGGGCGACGAGGAGAGGATCGCCGGGTAGGATTATGCTACATGATGCTACTTGGTGGACTTACCTTCTGATCTCTTCTACATGCTGCAAGATGGAGCTGGCCAGAAGTGTAGTCTTCGATAGGACTAGCTATCCCCCTCTTATTCCGGCATTCTGCAGTTCAGTCCACATATGATAGCCTTATTCCATTTGATACCAATGCATACATATGTAGTGTAGCTCCTTGCTTGCGAGTACTTTGGATGAGTACTCACGGTTGCATTGCTCCCTCTTTTCTCCCTTTCTATGCCCGATTGTTGCGACCAGACAATAGAGTCCAGGAGCCATACGCCACCGTTGACGATGACTCCTACTACACTAGAGGTGCCTACTACTACGTGCAGCCCGCTGACGACGACCAGGAGTAGTTTAGGAGGATCCCAGGCAGGAGGCATGCGCCTCTTTCGATCTGTATCCCAGTTTGTGCTAGCCTTCTTAAGGCAAACTTGTTTATCTTATGTTTGTACTCAGATATTGTTGCTTCCGCTGACTCATCTATGATCGAGCTCTTGTATTCGAGTCCTCGAGGCCCCTGGCTTGTAATATGATGCTTGTATGACTTATTTTATTTGTAGAGTTGTGTTGTGATATCTTCCCATGAGTCCCTGATCTTGATCGTACACGTTTGCATGTATGATTAGTGTACGGTCGAATCGGGGGCGTCACAGAGATGCCATAATATCAGTATAATATGAGTTACATATCATAGAAGTTATACCATTTAAAAACAGAACATTTGAAAATTCTAATGGTATGCTTTCTGCAGTAAACAACTCGTATTATGCTGATAGATCGTCGACCTAGGGATAATGTGTGGACCTGATAAACCGGAAGGCAGGTAGCAGACAACCATCCCATGCTCCAATGATCTAATCCATATCATTAACCAAGACCAAGAGGACGATCCGTTTTCTGCGTTGATACATCGCGGCAGTAAAACTAGACAAGTCCATGGACCAAGCACGAAAACATGCCCCAAATTGTTCTTCTCTTACTTTGCCTCCGGTACGCAACCAAGAATATAGCTCCACCAGCGGCAGTAAAACTAGACAAGTCCATGGACCAAGCACGAAAAAGCAAAAATAAATTTTATTCATTGGGTTGCCTCCCAACAAGTGCTATAGTTTTACGCCCTTAGCTAGGCATAAAGAAAAGATCTAAGTTTTGTCATCTTTGGTTCGAGATCCATAAGATGCCCTCATGATTGATTCATATGGTGGCCTAATTCTTGTTCTAGGAAAGTGTTCCATACCCTTACTCAAGGGAAATTGGAACTTAATATTGCCTTCCTTCATATCAATCACGGCACCGATAGTGCGTAAAAACGGTCTACCAAGAATAATTGAACAAGACGGACTGCAATCAATATTAAGAACAATAAAATCTATGGGCACATAATTCCTATTTTTAAGAATAAGAACATCATTAATTCTTTCCATAGGCTTTTTAATAGTAGAATCCTCCAAGTGCAAATTTAAAGAGCATTCTTCAATATCGGTAAGACCAAGCACATCACATAAAGATTTCGTAATTGTAGAAACACTAGCAACCAAGTCACACAAAGCAAAGCACTCATAATTTTTGTATAATAGCTTGGGACGCCGGGGCATCCCCAAGCTTAGGCTCTTCTATTCTTTATTCCTTCATCCATCATAAGATAACCCAAAACTTGAAAACTTCAATCACACAAAACTCAACAAAACCTTTGTGAGATCCATTAGTATAAGGCCCTGTTTGGTTCAGCTTTTATCGATGGATTCCGCTGCCGTGCAGCAGAATCTAAACCGAAGGGCGAACACAGCAGAATCCGATTCCAGAAATCCGCTGCCAAAATCTGAACCAAAAGCGGAAGCAGCCCAGGACATGCTTTTCAAAATCTGATTCCGCTGCGGGCCAAAATCTAAAAAATCTGTATCAGTTGGTTTGCCAAATGACCTACATCTTTTTCACATCAGATTTTCCAAAGCAGTTTTTCCACAGCAGATTTTTCACAGCTGCTTTTAGAAATCCACAGCCGAACCAAACATGGCCTAAGAATAATAAATCACTACTATAAGTACTGTATCAAACCAATTCATATTTTGTTTTTGTATTATATCTACTGTATTCCAACTTTTCTATGGCAAAAACTCATAAAAAACCATAGAGCCATCAAAATAAGCACACAACACAAAGAAAACGGAATCTGTCAAAAAAGAACAGTCTGTAGCAATCTGACTATTTCGAATACTTCTGTAACTCCAAACATTCTGAAAACTTAGGACGACCTGAGCAATTTTTATATTGATCCACTGCAAGTGAAATGGGTATTTTATCTCTCTTTGGTAAAAAATGAAAATTATTTTCTTGAGCATAAAAGTTTCTGTTTTTTCAACAAGATCAAACAAATATCACCCAAGAAGATCCTAAAGGCTTTACTTGGCACAAACACTAATTAAAACATAAAAAACACAATCATAACAGTAGCATAATTGTGCTAACACTCAAAAACAGGAAGCAAAAAAGCAAAAATAAATTTTATTCATTGGGTTGCCTCCCAACAAGCGTTATAGTTTTACGTCCTTAGCTAGGCATAAAGCAAGGATCTAAGTTTTGTCATCTTTGGTTCGAGATCCATAAGATGCCCTCATGATTGATTCATATGGTGGCCTAATTCTTGTTCTAGGGAAGTGTTCAATACCCTTCCTCAAAGGAAATTGGAACTTAATATTGCCTTCTTTCATATCAATCACGACACCGATAGTGCGTAAAAATGGTCTACCAAGAATAATTGGGCAAGACGGATTGCAATCAATATCAAGAACAATAAAATCTATGGGCACATAATTCCTATTTGCAAGAATAAGAACATCATTAATTCTTCCCACATGCTTTTTAATAGTAGAATCCGCTAAGTGCAAATTTAAGGAGCATGATTCAAGATCAGTAAGACCAAGCACATCACATAAAGATTTCGGAATTGTAGAAACACTAGCACCCAAGTCACACAAAGCAAAACACTCATAATTTTTAATCTTGACTTTGATAGTAGGTTCCCATTCATCATGCATTTTTCTAGGAATTGAAACTTCTAATTCTAACTTTTCTTCTAAAGTTTTCATCATAGCATCAACAATATGTTTAATAAGAGCTTTATTTTGTTCATAAGCATGGGGTGAATTTATCATGGATTGCAACAAAGAAATACAATCAATCAAAGTGAAACTATCATAATTAAAGTCTTTTTAATCCAAAAGAGTGGGCACATCACTAGCTAAAGTCTTGACCTCTTCAAACCCACTTTTATCAATTTTCTCAGCAAGATTTTCACCCTCCGAATTATCGGGACGCCTTCTAACTAAAGTTGAATCTTCTCCGGTCCCTTTTTCATCAATCTTAAATTTACTAAACAAGGAATCAATAGAAGAACACCAATCATTTTAAGATCTTTATCACTTTTGCGAAAGTAATCACTAGAGAACGCTTTTTCTAAAAATTCTCTTTTAGCTTTTAGCATAGCGGTTCTTTTCTTATTTTCATCCATAGAAACATAAAGAGCTTTAATTGATTCCTCAACTTTAGGCACAAAAATTTTCATCTTGAGATTTTCCACATCATGAGAAATTCTACCAATACTTCTAGAAAAAACATCAATCTTATTCAACTTTCCTTCTATGGTAGTGTTGAAAACTTTTTGCGTATTGATAGATTATTTAATATTATTCTCAAGATCAGAGGTGTTCCTATTATTATAAGATTGATTTACATGGGAATTGCCATAATTATTAGAGGAATTACTAGGAAAAGGCCTAGGATTAAAATTACCTCTATAAGCATTGTTATTGAAATTATTTCGAGAGATAAAATTCACATCTACGACATCACTATTTTGTTCAATCAAAGTAGACAAAGGCATATCATTGAAATCAATAGGAGCACTTCTACTAGCAACCATTTTCATAAGAGCATCAACTTTTTCACTCAAAGAAAAAATTTCTTTAACCAAATTAACTTTTTTACTAGTAGGAGTTCTTTCGGTACGCCATTGTGAATAATTTGCCATAATATTATCAAGCAATTTGATAGCTTCACCCAAAGTAATTTCCATAAAAGTACCACCCGCGGTGGAATATAAAATATTACGAGAAAAAAATTCAATCCCGCATAAAAAAATTGTATGATCATCCAAAGATTTAACCCATGAGTTGGGCAATTCCTTAGAATCATTTTCATCCTTTCCCAATATTGTGCAGCATGCTCATTTTCAAGTTTCTTGAAATTCATGATCTAGGTTCTAAGGGAAATAATTTTGGCGAGCGGAAAATACTTAGTGATAAAAGCATCTTTGCACTTATTCCAAGAATCGATACTATTGCGAGGCAAAGAGGAAGACCAAAATTTTGCAGAATCACGTAAAGAAAACGGAAATAACTTCATCTTCATAACATCATTGTCCACATATTTTTTCTTTTGCATATAGTATAATTCCACGAAGGTATTAAGATGGGACGCGGCATCCTCATTAGGAGTACTGGAAAATTGATCTTTCATAACAAGATTCAACAAAGTAGTATTAATATCACAAGACTCCGCACTAGTGGCGGGAGTAGCAATCGGAGTGCCGATAAAGTCATTGTTGTTGGTATTTGAGAAATCACACAACTTGGTGTTCTCTTGAGTCATGATGACTACACAACAAGATTGCACTCAAAAACAGATCCGGCAAGAAAACGGCGAACGAAAAAGAGGGCGAATAAAACGACAATTTTTTGTGAAGTGGGGGAGAGGAAAATGAGAGGCAAATGGCAAATAATGTAAATTGCAAGGAGATGAGATTTGTGATTAGGAACCTGGTATATGTAGATGATACTCCCCGGCAACGGCGCCAAAAATTCCTTTTGATAGTAGCTTGAAGCTATGTCGGTAATTCCCCAAAGACGAAGGGATGATGCAGCACAACTATGGTAGGTATTTCCCTTAGATATGAAACCAAGGTTACCGAACCAGTAGGAGAAGGAAGCAACACAACGTAAATAGATCCTGCAAACAAATAACAAATACTCGCAACCCTACGTGTAAAAGGGGTTGTCAATCCCTTTCGGGTAGCGGCGCCCCAAGATAGGCAAACGGACGTGAAATAAAATGTAGTAGACTGATAGATCGAACATCAAATAAAATAAATAAGAATAAAATGCAGCAAGGTATTTTTGTATTTTTGGTTTAATAGATCTGAAAATAAAAGCAAAGGAAAAGTATATCGCAAAGGCAAATATTATGAGGAAGAGACCCGGGGGCCGTAGGTTTCACTAGTGGCTTCTCTCGAAAAAAATAGCAAACGGTGGGTAAAAAAATTACTGTTGGGCAATTGATAGAACTTCAAATAATCATGACGATATCCAGGCAATGATCATTATATAGGCATCACGTCCAAAATTAGTAGACCGACTCCTGCCTGCATCTACTACTATTACTCCACACATCGACCACTATCCAGTATGCATCTAGTGTATTAAGTTCATGGGGAAACGGAGTAATGCAATAAGAATGATGACATGATGTAGACAAGATCTATCTATGTAGAGATAGACACCATCGTTTTATCCTTAGTAGCAATGATACATATGTGTCGGTTCCCCTTCTGTCACGGGATCAAGCACCGTAAGATTGAACCCACTACAAAGCACATCTTCCCATTGCAAGATAAATAGATCAAGTTGGCCAAACAAAAACCCAAATATCGGACAAGAAATACGAGCCTATAAGAAATCATGCATATAAGAGATCAAAGAAACTCAAATAAATTTCATGGATATAAAAAGATAGATCTGATCATAAACTCAAAGTTCATCTGATCCCAACAAACACACCGCAAAAAGAGTTACATCATATGGATCACCAAGAGACCATTGTATTGAGAATCAAACGAGAGAGAGGAAGCCATCTAGCTACTAACTACGGACCCGAAGGTCTACAAAGAACTACTCACGCATCATCGGAGAGGCACCTATGGAAGTGGTGAACCCCTCCGTGATGGTGTCTAGATTGGATCTGGTGGTTCTGGACTCTGCGGTGGCTGGAATTGATTTTCGTCGGCTCCCCTTGATACGTCTCCAACGTATCTACTTTTCCAAACACTTTTGCCCTTGTTTTGGACTCTAACTTGCATTATTTGAATGGAACTAACCCGGACTGATGCTGTTTTCAGCAGAACTACCATGGTGTTATTTATGTGCAGGAGAAAACGTTCTCGGAATGACCTAAAACTTCACAAAGACACTTTTCAGAAAATAAGAAAAATACCTGCCAAAGATGAAGGCCAGGGGGCCCACCACCTTGCCACGAGGGTGGGGGCGCGCCTGCCCCCCTAGGGCGCGTCCCCCTACCTCGTGGGCCCCCTGTTGCCTCTCCGACTCCAACTCCACCTCCATATATTGAGTTTCGATGAGAAAAAAATGAGGGAGAAGAAATCATCGCATTTTACGATACGGAGCCGCCGCCAAGCCCTAAAACCTCTCGGGAGGGCTGATCTGGAGTCCGATCAGGGCTTCGTAGAGGGGAATCCGTCGCCATCGTCATCATCAACCATCCTCCATCACCAATTTCATGATGCTCACTGTCGTGCGTGAGTAATTCCATCGTAGGCTTGCTGGACGGTGATGGGTTGGATGGGATCTATCATGTAATCGAGTTAGTTTTGTTAGGGTTTGATCCCTAGTGTCCACTATGTTCTGAGATTGATGTTGCTATGACTTTGCTATGCTTAATGCTTGTCACTAGGGCCCGAGTGCCATGATTTCAGATCTGAACCTATTATGTTTTCATCAATATATGAGTGTTCTTGATCCTATCTTGCAAGTCTATAGTCACCTATTATGTGTTATGATCCGTTAACCCCGAAGTGACAATAATCGGGATACTTACCGGTGATGACCGTAGTTTGAGGAGTTCATGTATTCACTATGTGTTAATGCTTTGTTCCGGTTCTCTATTAAAAGGAGGCCTTAATATCCCTTAGTTTCCGTAAGGACCCCGCTGCCACGGGAGGGTAGGACAAAAGATGTCATGCAAGTTCTTTTCCATAAGCACGTATGACTATGTTCGGAATACATGCCTACATTATATCAATGAACTGGAGCTAGTTCTGTGTCACCCTAGGTTATGACTGTTACATGATGAACCGCATCCGGCATAATTCTCCATCACCGATCCATTGCCTACGAGCTTTCCATATATTGTTCTTCGCTTATTTACTTTTCCGTTGCTATTGCTATCATCACTACAAAATACCAAAAACATTACTTTTACTACTGTTACCTTTTGCTACCGTTATCACTACTATCATATTACTTTGCTACTAAACACTTTGCTGCAGATATTAAGTTTCCAGGTGTGGTTGAATTGACAACTCAGCTGCTAATACTTGAGAATATTCTTTGGCTCCCCTTGTGTCGAATCAATAAATTTGGGTTGAATACTCTACCCTCGAAAACTGTTGCGATCCCCTATACTTGTGGGTTATCAAGACTATTTTCTGGCGCCGTTGCCGGGGAGCATAGCTCTATTCTTTGAGTCACTTGGGATATATATCTGCTTATCATTATGAAGAACTTGAGAGATCCAAAAACCAAGATCTATCCCTCAACTACGAGGGGAGGTAAGGAACTGCCATCTAGCTCTGCACTTGATTCACCTTCTGTTTTGAGTAAGCTTGCGACACCTACACCTGCTTCTGCTATTCGTTCTGATATGTCGCATGTTATTGATGATGCCACTTCTGCTATGCATGATACTTATGATGAAACTACCTCTATGCCTGATACTACTATGCCACTTAGTGATTTTCTTGATGAACAACTTGCTAGGGCTAGAGAAATTGAAAATATTGAATCTGATGATACTGATGAAAGTGATCATGAAGAACCACTTGCTATTCCTAAGGGTTATGTATTTGACCAAGACGCTTCTTTAGCTATTTTAGCTTGCAGAAATAGAAATGAACTTAAAAAATTATTAGCTAAATGGAGTAAGCAATCTCTAAATGCTAGAATGAAACCTGACCCTGCTTTTGCTACTTCACCTATCTTTGTTACTGATAAGGATTATGAATTCTCTGTTGATCCTGATATAATTACTTTGGTTGAATCTGATCCTTTTCATGGTTATGAATCTGAAACTGTTGTGGCACATCTTACTAAACTGAATGATATAGCTACCCTGTTCACTAAAGATGAGAGAACTCGCTACTTTTACATCCTTAAAATATTTCTGTTCTCATTAAAGGGTGATGCTAAGATATGGTTTAATTCTCTTGATCCTGGTTGTGTGCGTAGTCCCCAGGATATGATTTATTACTTCTCTACTAAATATTTCCCTGCTCATAAGAAACAAGCTGCTTTAAGGGATATATATAATTTTGTGCAAATTGAAGAAGAGAGTCTCCCACAAGCTTGGGGGAGGCTTCTCCAATTACTTAATGCTTTGCCTGATCATCCTCTTAAGAAAAATGAAATACTTGATATCTTTTATAATGGACTAACCGATGCCTCCAGAGATTACCTGGATAGTTGTGCTGGTTCTGTTTTCAGGGAAAGAACACCGGATGAAGCTGAAATTCTATTGAATAATATGTTGACAAATGAAAATAATTGGACACCTCCGGAGCCAATTCTTGAGCCTATTCCTAAACCAACTCCGAAGAAGAGGGGTATTCTATTTCTCAGTCCTGAAGATATGCAAGAGGCAAAGAAATCTATGAAAGAAAAGGGTATTAAAGCTGAAGATGTTAAGAATTTACCTCCTATTGAAGAAATACATGGTCTTAATTTACCGCCTGTTGAAGAAACATATAATCTTAATCCTTTACCTGTTGAAGAAACTCATGGTATTGATAACCCGACACAGGTAGTAAAGGTAAATTCTCTCTATAGATATGATAAAGCTGTAACCCCGTTTACTAAGTTTGCTAGCCCATGCTTAGATGAGTTTGATAAATTTATGGCTAAGCAAGAAGACTTTAATGCTTATTTTGGTAGATTATTAAAATTCAATTCAAATATGCTTGGACACTTGGGTGATTATATGGCTAATGTTAAAGGTGAACTTAAACTTATTAGTAAACATGCTTCTATGGTTACCACTCAAGTAGAACAAGTACTTAAAGCTCAAAATGATTTGCTCAATGAATTGAATAATAAGAATAATGATAATGTTGTTAGAGTTATGACTAGAGGTGGTAGAATGACTCGGGAACCTTTGTATCCTGAAGGCCATCCTAAGAGAATTGAGCAAGATTCTCAGAGAAATAATATAGATGCACCTAGTTCTTCTAAAAAGAAGAAAAAGAAAAATGATAGGACTTTGCATGCTTCTAGTGAACCTATTGTTGAAACACCTGAGAATCCAAATGATATCTCTATTTCTGATGCTGAAACACAATCTGGTAATGAACCTGAAACTAGTGATAATGTTAATGATAATGTTCATGATGATGCTCAACCTAGTAATGATAATGACATAGAAATTGAACCTGTTGTTGATCTTGATAACCCACAATCAAAGAATCAACGTTATGATAAGAAAGACTTTGTTGCTAGGAAACATGGTAAAGAAAGAGAGCCTTGGGTTCAGAAACCCATGCCTTTTCCTCCCAAACCATCCAAGAAAAAGGATGATGAGGATTTTGAGCGCTTTGCTGAAATGATTAGACCTATCTTTTTGCGTATGCGATTAACTGATATGCTCAAAACCAATCCTTATGCTAAGTACATGAAAGATATTATTACAAATAAAAGAAAGATACCGGAAGCTGAAATTTCCACCATGCTTGCTAATTATACTTTTAAGGGTGGAATACCAAAGAAACTTGGAGATCCAGGAGTACCCACTATACCATGCTCTATTAAAAGAAACTATGTTAAAACTGCTTTATGTGATCTTGGAGCCGGTGTTAGTGTTATGCCTCTCTCTTTATATCGTAGACTTGATTTGAATAAGTTGACACCTACTGAAATATCTTTGCAAATGGCTGATAAATCTGCTATACCTGTCGGTATTTGTGAGGATGTGCCTGTTGTAGTTGCAAACGTTACTATTTTAACGGACTTTGTTATTCTTGATATTCCCGAGGACGATAGTATGTCTATTATTCTTGGAAGACCCTTTTTGAATACTGCAGGGGCTGTTATTGATTGCACTAAAGGCAATGTCACTTTTCATGTTAATGGTAATGAGCATATGGTACACTTTCTGAGGAAACAACCTCAAGTTCATAGTATCAACTCTATTGGAAAAATTCCATCGATTATATTTGGAGGTTTTGAATTTCCTCTTCCTACTGTCAAGAAGAAATATGATATTCTTATTATTGGGGATGTGCATATCCCCGTTGAGGTAACATAGTGTTATTCAAAATTTCTCCGGGCTCCATGTCATTCGGAATAAGTTTGTTAACAAGACTTGATCAACCTTGTTAGTGGATTCCTTTTGATGATCATGAGATGGATGAAACTAGAAGGCACAACCTTCTGTACCCCACTTTTACTCTCTGATATTTCTATTAAATAAAACAAAATAAATATTTTTCTGTCGGTTATCTGATTATCCATGCAATATAAAAATACCTCAAAAATAAAAGTTCTCCAAATGCCCTGAAAATTAAATATAATTTTTTCTAGAATATTTGAGGATTTCTAGAACAAAGAACACACCAGGGGGGCCAACCACCTTGCCACGAGGGTGGAGGGCGCGCCCCCTGCCTCGTGGGCCCACGGTGGCCCTCCTCCACTTATTCCTGCACCCACCCACTTCATCTTCCTCCCACAAACATGAATAACCAGCTCAAGCACGAGTTCTAGCTCATTTTCCTGCCATTTTTGATCTCCTTGCTCAAAGCACCTCTCACAAAACTGCTTGGGCAGATTGTTCCTTGGTATGTGACTCCTCCATTGGTCCAATTAGTTTTTGTTCTAGTGCTTTATTCGTTGCAAACTTTTGCTGCTTAGGTGACCCTGTTCTTGAGCTTGCATGTCAAATTTATATGGTCAAAAGTAGTTTTGATGCATGATATAGGCCCTAGGCACTTGTAGGAGTAGTTACTATCAATATTATTGAGTTTGGTTTACTTTTATTTTGAAGTTACTAAAGAATTTCAGAATTTTTCAGAGGAAGAAAAATGCTTAGGAAAATGTTCCAAGGTGGTTCTTCAAAGAAGCAAGGAACCAGGCTTGCAATGCGTGATGCTGACGAAGAGCCACCGAGAGACACTCCAGTGCGTCCTTGTGAGTGGCCTTCTGAAAATTTTATGGATCAAGTGGGAATAAAAAAAGAATTCAACACATATTTGTGCAACGCTGATCTCGTGAGCTTCGAGGAAGAGAAGTGCAGTCAGTATCATGAGCTCACTAGCTCCTTTGTGAGGAGGTTTGAATTTTCCACTTCACGTAATTCTCCAACTGTCCTGTTTGATCTTTATGATAAATCTTATACCATAGACTTAGAGGATTTTACCACTGCATGCAAACTTCCACAATGGGGTAGTATAAGGGATCCTCACAAATCTGAATTTAGAGATTTTCTTGCTGATATAACTGTGGGAGAATCTAGAGATGTTACACAAGCTACCATAGGGAGCATTCACTTTCCTGCCATACATTATTTTGCTCTCTTCATAGGCAGATGCATAAATGGTAAAGATGAAGCATGTCACGTGTGTGTCCCTGACCTCAGTATTCTTAGGAGTGCTGTGTTAGGAGACAAATCATATAATTTGGGAGCCATTGTTGCACGTAGGTTGCATCTTAATATACGTAATAGAGATTTCTTTGCTGGAATTTATGCAACCCGCGTAGCTAATTTTCTTGGTATAGATGTGCGCGAGGATGATATTGAATTACCTCCTGCCTATCTAGATTTTAATGCTATGGTTCACCACTAGTTTGTCGAGAGGAACGAATCACCTCTCCAGTATCGACTAATCTTTGGCAGATGCCGTGTTGTCCGTATTACTCTCCCTGCTCCTGCTTTCTTTGATTATCAGGCAATAGGAGGATATACTATTACCAGAGAGGAGGCAGATGAGTACGAGAGGAGAGAGGAGGCCGCTCGTCGCCACGCTGCAGCTCAGCAGGCGATAGCTGCTGCATCACAGTACGACCCCAACAACTATTATTATGGATATCAGCCAGGCCATCCGTGGCCATAGACCAACTTAGGCCAAAAGCCTAAGCTTGGGGGAGTACGTATTTCCCACCGACATTACATTTATGCTCATACACTCATTGCTAAATGTCGGTGCTCATACTTTTTCATTGTATCATCCATGCTAGTTTAATTTCCTTTTTTATTCTTTCTTCTTGTGTGTTTAATAAACCTTAAGAGAAAACCAAAAAAATTAGTTGTAGCTTTTAATCAGTCTAATTTCCATGCTTGTAGTAGTAACTAAAAAGAAAACCCAAAAATATTTCATGTTCTTCTTTTGCTTGTTGGGAGCTTTCCTGTGTAAATAGTTTTATTTCTTTTCTTTAGGGGTCGATAGGAGAAGACCATAATTAAATTGTTGAGGTGACTCTTATATGCATTATTGTTGATCTGACAAAAGAGCCCATATTGCCTTGTCTTCTCCTGTTTATTGAATGCTTGCAGATTCTAGCTTAGTCCAATGCACGTGCACTATTATTATTATTCACATCGTTCGGTCGTGCAAGTGAAGGGCAATTATGATGATATATGATGGACTGACTGAGATGAGAAAAGATGGCATGAACTCGACCTCTTTTGTTTTTGTAAATATGATTAGTTCATCGTTCCTGATTCAACCTATTATGAATAAACATGTTTGCAATGACAACTAGAGATCATAGTTTCTTGTGCCATGCTTGATTAGCTATGAGTTATAATGGTTTACCTTGTGTGCCAACATGCTATTAAAATGGTTATGATGTGGTATGATAGGGTGGTATCCTCCTCTGAATGATTTAAGTGACTTGACTTGGCGCATGTTCACGCATGTAGTTGAAACAAAATCAACATAGCCTTCACGATATTTATGTTCATGGTGGATTATATCCTACTCATGCTTGCATTCAGTGTTGATTAATTTTAATGCATGTTCATGACTGTTGTCGCTCTCTAGCTGGTCGCTTCCCAGTCTTTTGCTAGCCTTCACCTGTACTAAGCGGGAATACTGCTTGTGCATCCAAACTCCTTAAACCCCAAAGTGATTCCACATGAGTCCACTATACCTACCTATATACGGTATCTACCTGCCGTTCCAAGTAAATTTGTATGTGCCAAACTCTAAACCTTCAAATAAATATCCTGTTTTGTATGCTCGAATAGCTCATGTATCAACTAGGGTTGTCTGTATCTTCCATGTTAGGCGGGTTATTCTCAAGAGGAGTGGACTCCGCTCCTCACTCGCGAGATAAATGGATGGTCACCGGGATGCCCAGTCCCATGCTTTATGCAAACTAAATCAAAATAATTGCAAACAAAACTCCCCTGGGACTCTTGTTAGTTGGAGGCACTCATTGTTTCGAGCAAGCCATGGATTGATGCTTGTGGTGGAAGGGGGAGCATAAACTTTACCATTCTGTTTGGGAACCGCCTATAATGTGTGTAGCATGGAAGATATCGCCATCTCTTGGTTGTTATGTTGACAATGAAAGTATACCGCTCAAAATATTATTCACCTCTATTTCAAAACCGAGCTCTGGCACCTCTACAGATCCCTGCTTCCCTCCACAAAGGGCCTGTCTATTTACTTTTATACTGAGTCATCATCCTCTTATTAAAAAGCACCAGTTGGAGAGCACCGCTGTCATTTGCATTCATTACTGTTAGTTTACATTGAGTATGACTTGACTGGATCTCTTTTACCATGAATTACAATGTCTAGTCAGTCCTTGGTCTTTAAAGGTGCTCTGCATTTATGTTTTGCGGTCTCAGAAAGGGCTAGCGAGATACCACATTGTTATATCATATTATGATTGTTTTGAGAAAGTGTTGTCATCCGAGTTTTATTATTATGGCTCGCTAGTTGATTATGCTATTGATATGAGTAAACTTGAGACCTATGCGTTATTGCGAATGTGGTTAGTTATAATCTTTGCTGAAAACTTGAATGTTGGCTTTACATATTTACAACAACAAGAGCAAACAGAGTTTGTAAAAGTTTTTCTTTATCACTTTCAGTTTGTCAACTAAATTGCTTGAGGACAAGCAAAGGTTTGAGCTTGGGGGAGTTGATACGTCTCCAACGTATCTACTATTCCAAACACGTTTGCCCTTGTTTTGGACTCTAACTTGCATGATTTGAATGGAACTAACCCGAACTGACGTTGTTTTCAGCAAAACTACCATGGTGTTATTTATGTGCAGGAGCAAACGTTCTCGGAATGACCTGAAACTTCACGGAGACACTTTTCAGAAAATAAGAAAAATACCTACCAAATATGAAGGACAGGGGGCCCACCACCTTGCCACGAGGGTGGGGGCGCGCCTGCCCCCCTAGGGCGCGCCCCCCTACCTCATGGGCCCCCTGTTGCCTCTCCGACTCCAACTCCACCTCCATATATTGAGTTTCGATGAGAGAAAAATGAGGGAGAAGAAATCATCGCGTTTTATGATACGAAGCCGCCGCCAAGACCTAAAACCTCTCGGGAGGGCTGATCTAGAGTCCGATCGAGGCTCCGGAGAGGGGAATCCGTCGCCATCGTCATCATCAACCATCCTCCATCACCAATTTCATGATGTTCACCGCCGTGCATGAGTAATTCCATCGTAGGCTTGCTGGACGGTGATGGGTTGGATGGGATCTATCATGTAATCGAGTTAGTTTTGTTAGGGTTTGATTCCTAGTGTCCACTATGTTCTGAGATTGATGTTGCTATGACTTTGCTATGCTTAATGCTTGTCACTAGGGCCCGAGTGCCATGATTTCAGATCTGAACCTATTATGTTTTCATCAATATATGAGTGTTCTTGATCCTATCTTGCAAGTCTATAGTCACCTATTATGTGTTATGATCCGTTAACCCCGAAGTGACAATAATCGGGAGACTTACAGGTGATGACCGTAGTTTGAGGAGTTCGTGTATTCACTATGTGTTAATGCTTTGTTCTGGTTCTCTATTAAAAGGAGGCCTTAATATCCCTTAGTTTCCGTAAGGACCCCGCTGCCACGGGAGGGTAGGACAAAAGATGTCATGCAAGTTCTTTTCCATAAGCATGTATGACTATGTTCAGAATACATGCCTACATTATATCAATGAACTGGAGCTAGTTCTGTGTCACCCTAGGTTATGACTGTTACATGATGAACCGCATCCGGCATAATTCTCCATCACTGATCCATTGCCTACGAGCTTTCCATATATTGTGCTTCGCTTATTTACTTTTCTGTTGCTATTGCTATCATCACTACAAAATACCAAAAATATTAGTTTTACTACTGTTACCTTTTGCTACCGTTATCACTACTATCATATTACTTTGCTACTAAAAACTTTACTGTAGATATTAAGTTTCCCGGTGTGGTTGAATTGACAGCTCAGCTGCTAATACTTGAGAATATTCTTTGGCTCCTCTTGTGTCGAATCAATGAATTTGGGTTGAATACTCTATGCTCGAAAACTGTTGTGATCCCCTATACTTGTGGGTTATCACTCCTAAGGTTTCTGGAATATTGAGGTATTTATAGAGCAAAGAGGCGGTCCCGGGGGCACCCAAGGTGGGCACAACCCACCAGAGCGCGCCTGGGCCTCCTGGCGCCCTGGTGGGTTGTGCTCCCCTCGGAGCACCCCCAGGCACTGCCTTGGCCCATTGGGTGTCTTCTATTCCATAAAAAATCTTCGTAAAGTTTCATTGCATTTGGACTCCATTTGGTATTGATTTCCTGGGATGTAAAAAACATGCAGAAAACAGCAACTAGCACTTGGCACTATGTCAATAGGTTAGTATCAAAAAATGTTATAAAATGGTTATGAAACATTCAAGATTTATAATATAACAGCATGGAACAATCAAAAAATATAGATACATTGGAGACGTATCAGGCGACAATGTATTCCGCTTCGGCGGTAGATAGAGATACCGAGTTTTGTTTCTTGGAGGACCAAGACACAAGAGATCTCCCAAGAAATTGAAAAGTACCCGAGGTGGACTTTATATCAATCTTATCACCGACATAATCCGAATCAGAGTAGCCAATAAGATTAAAAGATGATCCTTTGGAGTACCATATGCCAAAGTTTGGTGTATGTAACAATTCTTTTCATGACCTTTAAGTGACACTCTTTTGGTGCTGCTTCATATCGTGCACACATGCACACACTTAGCATAACATCGGGACGAGAGGCACAAAGATATAGCAATGAACCGATCATTGATCACTGAAATTCGAGGGATTTCATGTCGAGGAGAATAGGACGGAGAGAGGTTTGCTCCTGTGTTCAATCACATGTCCCTCTAACTAGACGTAGTTCTTTTGCAGAAGAGTGATCTGGACTACCAAATCGCATGTCGCCATCGAGCAACATTGGTCATTTCTATCTACAACATTTCTTTCAGTAATTCTGTTAGTTGTCTATCTGTGTTGTTCATCCGTAATCCTCGCATATCTTTTTGTACTGTGAATGTGTTTGCTTTCATCTCGCTATACTGAACGTGATTTGTCTCTATGTTCATTTTTTTATGACCAGAGTGGACGCAACCGTTCGCTGGCGCCGACATTTGAAGAGGCGGGCCAGGCGCGTCGCTTCCTGGTGTGGCGACTGCCGCGCATTCAAGCGACACGACGGTCGCCATCCGTCTGTCCGTCACCCACATTGATGGCACGCAGTTGCCGAGGAGTCTCCTCTGGCGCCACCCATTCGTCCCTCTGTTGTCCACCATTGTTATAAAAGTCGGTGCCCCTGCCATAGCCGCAGTCATCCACATTCGATCCCTCTCCACACCACTCCCACCATGGACCCCCCCCTGCTGCCAAAGCTCTCTGGGACGGGCTGACGTCAGACTAGAAGAAGGAGATAGCCGCCATTGCTGTCGGCTGGCTAGCTGGCAGGCAGCCGGAGGACGACGATGATGTCTCAATGGAGGACGCTGCCAACAATGAACCGATGCCGCCCTCCTCCTCCGTGCCACCCTCGCCGGTGCATTGCACCATGACCATCGGCAAGGCTCGTGCCCA
This sequence comes from Triticum aestivum, assembly GCF_018294505.1. Taxonomy (NCBI): domain Eukaryota; kingdom Viridiplantae; phylum Streptophyta; class Magnoliopsida; order Poales; family Poaceae; genus Triticum; species Triticum aestivum. The sequence continues at coordinate 80,738,089 of NC_057809.1, forward strand.
TTACATGGACATGGTGGGGGAGGAGTAGTAACAGGAGGCGCAGGCCGACGCCGCCTACAACCACCACCACCTCCAGGAGCATATGTAGGCGGAGGAGCAGCTCGGCGCCGATAGAGCGGTCGCGCCGGACGCGGACATGGTGGAGCAGGAGGCGCTGTTGGAGTCATACCGCTCATCCCGCGAGATCCGCCTCGCCTGCTGGCGGTACCAGCAACGGGGCAGAGGTGGAGGCCGCTGGCAAGGAGTGCGACGACCAAGCGAGCGAGGCGATGTTCGGCGAGACTGGCGACGAGAAGGAGGACATCGCCGAGTCCGCGCCCTGTCGCAACAACCTCGAAGCCGACACGTTCGCGGGCGCCGCCGGCAGCGAGGAAGAGTAGTGCAAGGTAGGTCACGCTGCTCTGGTCCCAGGAAAGCCACCGCTCCTCCCCTCCGGTCGACGCCAAACTTGGTGGGCTCAACATCGTCGGCCGATTAGTCGCTTGGCGGCGATGTGGAGGTGGACAGCTTCACTTCTTGGGCCTCCGGAGACGATGGTTAAGTTGGAGAGTGACGAGGCCGAACTAGAGACGGTGAAGTTTCAGTTCTCTTGGTTCATGGCCAGACATGGGAACGGGCGCCGATGACCATTTAGACCTAGCCGGACGAGCTCCGCTTAGTTGATGTAAATGTAATGAAACCCGTCATATTTAGATGATATCCATCATGTTTAAATTAATTCCGGTCGCGTTTATATGAAATATGGTCGTGTTTGATCGAATTTCGTCCGGTTCGTTTGAATTGTTGTCAAAATGTATGCGGCCTCCCGCCTGTGTGTCCGCGGACTGGTTCCATGTCCATGGACGGATGCGGGAGAAAATTTATGATTTGTCGTTGGAGATGCAATAATATCAGTATAATATGAACTAGATATCATAGAAGTTACACCATTTAAAAACAAGACATTTGAAATTTCTAATGGTATGCTTTTTGCAGTAAACAACTCGTACTATGCTTTTTTTGGAATGTTGGCAGGACAGCTGCCAAATTCATTGATCAGAAAGAGACATTACAAGTAACACCCCCAAGGAGGAATGCACCGCATAAGACGAGTGCTAAAAAAGAAGAAATGAAAAGGGGTTGCTCAGTTTATCAAGGAAAACCGAGCAAAAACCTAAACGGCGCCTGATAAGACTAGGCCTAAAGCACCACAACACCTACAACACGTCAGAAGGCCAACAGCCCACAACACACCCGGTCCGGCACTCGAGCGCTCACGCCGCTACCAAAGTGCACACCGTAAACCGTTGTATCAATCCGGGCTGCCACTAGCATATCCGCAAAACTCGACGATATCAAAGAGGAACGCTATGTCCGATAGAGCAAACATATGCCGCTTCGATCCCGCGAACTTGGCTGACATAACTCGCCTGACGCACTCTGCATGTGAAGGGTGCTTCTGCTGCTCTCACGGAGATACTACACGAGCCGTCGCCAACCACCTACACGAGCACTGAGTCCCTCTGACCGAGTCTATCTTCAAGACGATGTCCTCAAGAGGAGACACGACACCGAGTAAAGCCGATAGCATCGTCATCGTCCGACCCGGTAGACCGGATCTAGAGTTTCCCCTGAAGAATGTCAGGCAAGGGGAGGGAGGGACTGCACAATCGATGCCTCCAACAAGGGGACGACGCCCATAGGCGCCGCCATCGATTGCTCCGGCCACAACCGGAGTGCGGCTTTCACCGGCAGCCACACCGACCCAAACCTGTGGCCCAGCCAACTCTTCCTACATACCAATTCCAAGGCGCACAACCACAGTTCACATCTCGGCCGCGCCCAGGAGGTCGCCGGCCAGCTACCCCGACAGATCTGGAGGTATCTTGAGCCGCGCCCCTAAGGTCGCAGGCTAGCCTCCCCGGTAGATCCGCACCTGGGAAGCCCCCAACGCGCCGAGAAGCAAGCCAGTCGGCAGGCCAGGGACAGGCCCCGACCCCTGACTCCCTCTCGCCCGCCTCGCGCCAGCGCTCGCACGCGCCGCGCAGCTCCGCACCGCGCCCGCGCCCGCGCAGCTCAGCGCCTCGCCAGCTCTCGCACAACACCGCGCCGACGACGCCACCTCCCTCCTCCGCCTCAGCGCGCCCCCGACGACTGCGCCAAGCCGAGCCCAGCACCTCCTAAGGCGAGCCGCCCCGGCGCCGTTCGAGGCCCTTGCGAAGATGGAGCTAGCCCCGCCGCCGCCGACGCCGCGCGGGCTTTGCCTGACGGCGCCCTCCAGCGACGGCGAGGAGGTGAGAGCGAGGAGAGGGGGTGGTGGCGGCGGCGATCTAGGATTCTCCCGGGCCGCTGCGGGGAGCGGCACGGGAGCGTAGAGGCAGCACCTGGTTTTAGATACTCGTACTATGCTTTTAGATCGTCGACCTAGGGATAATGTGTGGACCTGATAAACCGGAAAGCAGGCAGCAGACAACCCATCCCATGCTGCAATGATCCAATCCATATCATCAACCAAGACTAAGAGGACGATCCGTTTTCCGCAGTAAAACCAGACAAGTCCATGGACCAAGCACGAAAACACGCCCCAAATTGTTCTTTTTCACTTTGCCTCCCGTACGCAACCAAGAAAGATATGCAGGTTACTCCTATCTCTGATGAAGTTCATGCGTACCTCCCATCGATTGCTTGGCCCCGGGGCATTCTCCGGTTGGTGCAAGTTACTGTAAAAGATTGGGCACCGGCGGTGAACAAAACCCGAAATCTGTCTCGGTCGTCGAGTAAGGCCAACTTAAGCGCGTGACCTATTTCTATCCTAAGGCCTTCTTTAGTTTGTAGGAATCTCATAGAATTTCTAAAGGATAGAATTTGGATAGATAAATTTTCTTTAAGGCCATTTGGTTTATAGGAATGAATTTCTATTTTTATATAGGATAGGAAGCAATCCTTCACATTTTGGAGGAAAAAAAACATTAGCTAAGACTCAATGAAAAAATTCCTATCATATGCATCAAATGATATCTCTTTCTCTATAGGAATTGAGATGCATGTCATCTCACTTCCTATGATTTTCCTATTCCTACAACATTTCTATCCTATGAACCAAAGGAGGGCTAAAACGTCTGTTTGTGTCCGTTTGGGGTAAAATGAACAAACCGAACGACCCAACGCATGAGAGCATATGGACGTTTCGTCCGGTTTGTGTCCGCTTTTGCTTCATTTCCACGCCAAAGTTGCTCTTTGTTTGGGGCCAAAGCGGACAAAAAGCGGACATCTTCGCGTCCTCGCCGTCCGTCTGTGTCCGCCTCGACCTCACCTGTCACTCTCTCCTTTTCTGTACCTGGCCCATCATACGGATAAAATCCGGACAAAATAGGTATAGATTTAGGGTAGCAGCATTGGGCGCAGCGAGTTTGTGCGGCCTCTGTCCGGCTTTTGTTCTCTCTATTTCTACCTCATACGGACAAAATCCGAACAAAATAGGTATAGATTTAGAGTCGTGCGGTGGAGTTGCCCTAACTATCTGCACCAGCAGAGGGAAAAGGTCGCCTGCGAAACAAAAGTAAAGGGAAAAGGTGCATGAGGAAGAAGATCGAGCCTGTTTGTGCCGGGCGATGCTAGCTCCACCAAACCAACGACGGCGACGCGCGCGACACACATAAGAATCGTTGGTGAATCACGATCCCCGGTCGAGGCCGAGGACCAGTGATTGTCAGTAACGTTCACACGATGTGTGCCACCTGCCCTGCTGGCATGGTTCTCCTTGTCGTTCTTGCTGTCGAGACGGGAAGACGGGATCGAGTCCAAGCGCGATCAACGGTCCACGGACGAAAGCGAAACAAAGCAAAACCAAACCCTTGTACGTCACCCTAGAGAATACCTCGTGCGTCATTCCTTCGGTCTGTATGACAGAATTCTTCCGTGTTAGGACCGTCGTAGATCTGGTCTGCCACTGGCACATGCGTCAAACCAGGCGGCTTGCTGTGATGCGGGGGCCACGGCAGGACGCAGTCATGGAGCCACCTGCCATGGCTGCCACCAGTAGGTGAAGCAATAATGTCAATTTCTCCCCAACAGTATTAAGCTGGGTTTTTTCTCACCAAAAATGACACCCTGAAAACAAAATACATGAAGTTCCCTGGGGTCAATCGTCTTCCTACGCGTCGCCGCTACTGCGTCTCCATGGCAGACAGCCGTCGCTGATCGGAACAGAAAGTCATCAACGGCGTGAACTTACCGAATTAGCGCCCGGGATGATCCACAGATTCAAGATCTATACCTACCTAGAGTAATAAGAGCAACTTCAATAGGGCGACCCATTTCGTCCGGCCATGTTCGTTTGGATCTGCGCGGACAAAAACGGCGGCCTAACGCGGAGACCCATTTTTATTTTGTGTTCGCTTTGTTTCCACGCCGACCCATTTCTGTCTTAAATATGAGACAGATTTGGATCCGAAGCGGACATAAAGTGGGCGTTTTCTGTCAACTCCTCGTCCGCGTGCGTCCGCTGCACGCCTCGTCTGGCCCACCGGCCATCCACCTTCCTTTTTTATTTTTTATTTATCTCTTCGCTCCTCGCCTCTGCCGCCCCCTGTAGCAGCCACGCCATCGCCCGTTAAAAAGGGTGTCCGTTTGGGTCGGCCGGTTGGAGTTGCTCTAACACACTCTCATGCCGGTGTCGAAGGTTGCACCAACGTGATGAGGAGGAGGAGACAGGAGGGCCAAACTGCAACGAGAAGCCGCTGCCGCCGCTACCACTATACCGACAAACCCCAACCTCACTAGCCATGCATAAATCTACCCAACGAGACATTGATGTTGCGGTTACCGACGTCGTCAAAATGGAGAAAGGCTCAAGGAAAATGTATTTGCCACGTCGATGAAGTCACCACCCAACAAAGCGTCATCGTGTAGCCCGGTTAAAAACCTCGAAACGGGAACTAGGGTTTGGAGACGAGAGAGATGTGAATATGTGATCATAACGCGATTGAACATAGGTGTATGTGCCTTTTATGTACTGCTTTAAAATGACATAAATCTACCGTCAAATGGGCAGGTAGAGACTCAGCGTCAAACTGCGAAAGCTAGCACGAGCATTTGCAACCACCATCGAGGCGACCCGTGACTGCGAGGTGCATGGACAGGAATTCTCAGTCAACACACGGTATCTTGTAGTAGTAGTAGTAGTACATACAAAGACTGGACATGTTTCAACTTAACGTGACCAACATTGGTGCCCTATCTTGGGAATAAAATTTTCTTGTTTGAACAGGGATATGTTCCGAAGGACCTAGAAAACTTCAATTAAATATACTCCATCTATCTCAAAAACATTTTGAGACTGAGGGAGTACATGTTACAGTACCAAACTCATACAAGGACTTGCATGCAGAGAAGTTAACGCCTAAGTCCTTTTTTTCATGATAATACGTGTCTCATTCATATCATATAAAACAAAATACAAGTCACGTAAAAAGCGACATAATAAACCTGAAAAGATAGCAGAACATCTCTGAGCTTGACACCAACGCCCATCACTTGTCTCCGACACCACCACAGCAGCCACCGAAGAAAAAAAATGACGGATCACCTCCTCACCCGAACTCGACGAGGCTCCATCGCTGATATGCAGCTTTGCAGACCTCCAAAGTGGCTCACCAAAAGTGAGGCCATTGCCGTTGAACGAGTCAGACCGGGGCAACACCCGGACACGCCATCGTACTTCAGATCTGGCACCCCACCATGACTAAGACGCCGAAGGAGGAAACTATACCTACCATCCACGAACCACGAACTCAGCACACGTTCTGTCTTCCAGTTGTCGTCAGTGCAGACCACAATCTGCATCCGCTCCTGGACTACCTCTCAAGCTTCACGCCGACATTGGAGCAAACGTCGTCGCACCGACGGAGCCCGAGGACACAGGTCCACCACGAGGATGCCGCCGTCGCCACGCCATCCTTACTTGAACAAACTTGTTTTCAAATCCATCCTCAATCATAGGACCGATGGCCTCGTCAGGGAAGGATTCGAAGAATCTTTATTCAGCGCCGTCATCGTTGCCGCCGAAGCAAAGATGATGAACAGCCTAAAAAACTAGACTACACAGATGTAAAAACGATCCACGCGCGTGAATCCGGCGACCCCCTCCCCCCCCCCACACACACACACACAGACAACCACCACGGACGACCGAGGTCGCCGGCGGAGGGGAGCCGCCGGAGGACGGCGCTGAAAGAAGGCCTCTCCTGACGGCGGCTAGGGTTCCAGCCGCCAGGGAGGAGAGAAAAACGCTTGACGTACGCTTTTACTATGTTGCGTATGGTTGAGTCCTCTCCCACCCCCAATTAACACCTAAGTCCCTGCCTTTTATAAGAATCCCAAAGTGAAATATAGAATTACAGTCGCGTTCAAAACAGATTTTATCTTGAACGAGTCTCACCGTCGCCGAGGAAAAACCACTTGGGGCGCCGTGAGCGTCACAGACATGACACCACACAGCAACTGGCGCCACGCCACCACCACCAGCAAAATCACGGCCTCTAGCCACCAAGCGCTGCTCTCTCGCATCGTTGGCATGCTCCCCATTGGCTTCTCGCCAAGGAAAAACAAGCCCTACAACTACTATACACACGAGAGCACGGAGCGCCTCCCCCATCTCTACTCCGGCCGGTAGTGTCGACGCAGAAGAACCGGGCTTGGGTCGGCTCGAGAAACTTGGAGACGACGACTCTCAACGGTGGTAGTTTCGAGAGAAAGCGACTCGTTGAACAAGTTTTGTGAACTCACCCAAATCCATACGCGTAAGAACCCGGAATTAAAAGTGAAAAACATCAATGAAACCTCAGCGACAAACTGAGCTCGGATGGTTACGTTCCTTTGGTGGAACCAGCCCATCAAGGTTCAAGAATTAGACCTGACACTGATGAGAACGTGTGTCAAGCATGGTTCTCATGACCTTCTGGAGCAGGGCTACCGACCAAGGCTCGAATCCTGGTTCTTAAAAAAAGGCTCCTCGCAGCGTATATTTGTGTTGTACAAGCCAGCGTGTTCGCTGCATATACTTGCGCCGCACAAGCCAGCGTTCGGGGCCTTTTTTCCACCTTATAATGCAGTGCCTTTGGGATATCTTTCTTCTTTGGTCGACTTTTTTGTAAGACTTACATCGATGCTCGTATTTTTTAGATTTATTTAGTCTTTCAACGGCTTTTGCTTAGTGAGAGGTGACGTCCTATTGATTTTCAAGATGTGACGTCGGCTCAATACCTCAGAGGTACCGATAGAGATAGGATGTGCACCCGTGCAATGATAAGACTGAGTGTAGGCGGGCACCTGCGATTAATTTGTGTTACTAAAAAAACGAAACCTCGCCCAACTGCGGCGTACGACGACGAGCTGCGACGGGACAAAACGCACAGTCCGGTAGACGACCCAGCGTACCATGGGCTCAGCTCCACTGCTCCAACAGTAAACTACTCTCCGATTATCTCTCGCGCACAGCAGCGCAGGCGGGCATAAATTCCAGCTGCTGCCTCCCCTTTCTTCCCCAGCCCAACCCCCTCCCCCTCCTCGAGAAAGAGCACGGCCATCCCCCGCCCGCCTCCAGTCGAGAAGCCCACCACCATTGGCGGTAGACGGTAGACAGTATACATGGAGGTGGAGACTGCGATGCCTCCTCCGGCGGCCGGGCCGGACCGCGTGGAGACCGCCTCGCGGGAGCCGAGCCGCACGGGGGCCTCCTCCTCGCCGTCGCCGGCGACCGGAGGCGAAGCGAATGGCGCGGCGACCAAGGTGCAGAAGGTCTACCGGAGCTACCGGACCAGGCGCAAGCTCGCCGACTCCGCCGTCGTCGTCGAGGAGCTCTGGTAACCAGATCCTATCCAATTCCACAAAAGGAAAACATTACTGCTCTGTTTCTTTTCTTCCACTTGGTGGTCTGATAATTTCGGTCAAGAAAATCGCCCAACCCCCCTTTCTTTCTTGGGATTCTGCCCTTTTCTTGGCTGTTGCCCTCTCGCGAGCCTGATTTTGGGTGCCGTCGATGCCTGATTTGCTCTGTCTTGATGGTTACGGGCGCTGAAAATTCACCGGTCTTCTCTGGTTTGGATTGGTCAAGGTGGCAAGCGCTGGACTTCGCGCGGCTCAACCACAGCACCGTCTCCTTCTACGACGACCCGGAGCCGGAGACCGCCGCCTCGCGCTGGAACCGCGTCAGCCTCAACGCATCCAAGGTCTCGACACATCCCCTTCCCCTGCACCATCAATCGCCAGCACAAGGCAGCTCGCCATGATGGCCTTTTCCCCGCAAGAAAGCCATTCTCTTTTTTTACTGTAATTCTCCGTAATTTTAACCCCAACGCATGTTCATGAGCATGTTGCAGGTGGGGCAGGGTTTATCCAAGGACGCCAAGGCTCTCAAGCTGGCTTTCCAGCACTGGATCGAGGCTGTGAGTACAAAAATATCCTACGCATCTACTACTGTTTTTTAATCTAATTTTGGCAGTAGTATTGTACGGCAGTAGTATTGTAGTACTTGCTGCTTTTCTATGCTCTCCAAATGTGTGTGTGAAAGGAATAAGCTTCCCAGTATCAGTTGATCAGACTGTCAGTCAGCTCTGAACATCGATGATAGAAGTTCCACAGCTTGCCCTCATCTTTACTTGGACTTCTATTTGCAAAAAATTGAGATCCGTCTGTCATATTCTTGTAGATTGATCCAAGACATAGGTACGGGCATAACCTGCATTTCTACTATGATGTCTGGTGCCAGACCCAGGCTGGCCAGCCCTTCTTCTACTGGTAAGAATATGGCTGCCATTGTGCATATGAAAATCTCTCTGTTCAGACGAAATCATGCAAATCAATATGTAGTCCCCATTTTCCCACAGGATAAGTCTTGATAAATTTTGCACGGAAACTGATAGTCTTTTACTCTTTTTCTTTTTGCATATGCAGGCTTGATATTGGTGAGGGAAAAGATGTAGATCTTCCAGAATGTCCAAGGGCTCGGCTGAAGAAGCAATGCATAAGATATCTTGGTCCGGTAAGATCATTTGCATAATGGGTGCCATCTTTATCCTTTCTTACTGAAAATATTCCAATGAGAGCTGCGTCGTCTACTTCAGAGTGCTAAATTCATTCAACGCTCAAGTTTCTTCAGCAAGCCTCGGTTGCGATTAAGAAATACCACTGACTTTGTGTTTCTCATGTTCACCTTCTAGAATATGTTTTGCTCATAATGAGAACATGGGTTATGTTGGCATGGGTGCCGAATCTAGAGACAACAGTGAAGGGCAGGCACCATGCTAAGCGCTGTCACGTGCAGGAGTCACTATTGAACCTAACAATAACATGATCAATTGATAAAGGAGTTAGGAAACAGATGGATTAAAATAGGAAGATGTTGATATGGTTTTCTTGGAATGATGATATTTAGTTAGGCAAGAGATAGCCTAATTTCGACAGCGATTAGGCCCTGCTGGCATCTACATGAGGGCAAGTGACCTATCCTTGGTCTCTGCACTTTTTGCAGTGCGCTGCACGTGACATATTCCCTCTGTCCAGAATTATAAGGCACACACATGCTTCTCAAATTTATTTATCTATTGGATTACATTATACAAAAATCAATATCGCTGGTATCAATTTGTATGAGATAATCCATATAGTTGGGCAAATCGTTGGTCAAAGTTTCATAAGTCTTGAGTTATGTATAATACTTTATACATATGAGGTTATAGAACTCCCTAGCCTGTGCCATTAATACTTCTCTTCAATTGTTTATCTTAACCACAGCACGCCAACATGTTCAGATTAGTCGTAGCATATTGCCACATGAAAGTTTAGAAGAAAATCGTTGAGCATGAACTCCTGTAACAGCTGTCTGATGTTTTGCAGCAAGAGCGCGAGTTCTATGAATACATCATTAAAGAGGGAAAGATTATCCACCAGATATCTGGTGAGGCACTAGATACAAGCCAGGGCCCTAAAGGGACAAAATGGATTTTTGTTATGAGCACCGCAAAGAAACTTTATGCTGGGCAGGTTGTTTGATAACTCACAAAATTTTACTGCTGCTGAGAACTGTTAAGTTATGTTTTCAAAGGTTAGCTTCACTAAATGTTTAACTTGTATGCTTATTTCTATATCCAGAAAGAGAGAGGTGTATTCCAGCACTCCAGCTTTTTAGCAGGAGGTGCTACTATCGCTGCTGGAAGGTTTACTGCAGAAAATGGAGTTATCAAGGTATTATCGAGAACCACCATCGTATCTAAGTGCTAGTACTATTTAAGCAAAGATTTCACACTCGGTGATTTGTTACTTAAATAATTGTATCCATATCCCAAGTCACTTCATACTCATAATTTTGTTCTTGTGCTTTCTCACTGGATGCATTATGCTAATCTTATGCTTTGATGATCTCTTCTCATTTCAGTCCATCTGGGCTTATAGTGGACATTACAAACCGAGTGCTGAGAACCTTGGCAACTTCATGAGCTTTCTAGAAGAGAATGGAGTTGATCTGAAAGAAGTTGAGGTATACTATTTCCGGGCCAGCTGAATCTGAACACGCTCCTATGTTACCAAATGTAAGACGATTCACTTAACCAACTTATTTTTGCATATTCAGGTACGCTCATCCACCAAGGAAGACTACTATGAAGATCCAGTGCTTAATAGCAAACAGAACCCTGCTGCGGCTGCTATCATGCCATCCAATCCTCCCCAACTGATTCTCCCTTCCAACATGGTAGAAGAAGACAAGGCATCTGGGCCATCTTCTCAGACTGAAGCTGATGAGGTCAACGATAATCTCCGTGTGGAGAAAGCAAGGCCGGCCTACCAAAGAACCTTATCAGGTGGTCTGCAAAGCCCCAGGGATGTCGGCGTCTCCCAGGATGCAATTCTTGAGAGGGTGAACTCCAAGAGCAAGTCAAAATCCTATCAGCTCGGCCACAGGCTGTCCCTGAAATGGAGCACAGGAAATGGTCCGAGAATCGGGTGTGTGAGGGGTTACCCAATAGAGCTCAGAATGCAAGCGCTGGAGATGGTACAACTCTCACCAAGAGCGTCGACTCCTCCGGCCTCGTGGAGGGTGCCATCATGCCTGTCCCCCACCTCGCCGACGTCGCCTCTCGTGGCAATGCAGGCCTCCCTGCCCCAGCCAAGTTAGGAACTTGAGTCTAGGCAATAGCTGTGTAGTTCTGCTGCTTCATGTTTGATGGGTGCTGCAAAGGCCAGATGTTTGTGCTTGCTGTTTTTCCTATGTTCCTCGAATCCATTTCTAGCTCAGATGGATCTTGTGAGGATTGTATGAGTTCGAATTCGGTTGAATTGAACTGACAATGTGTGATTGTGCCTTTTTCCCACCAAATGTCACTATTGCAGAAATAGCTTCAGCAGAGTTTTCTGTTTCATAGGTCATAATACGGTACTGTAGTATGTTTGCCTACAACAATCAGAAAACATTCAGGGACAAAAGCTCCAAACCATGATCGAATTTAAGGAAAATCAAGGATCGAATTTAAGGAAGCTCCCTCTGGAACTTTCCGGGGGTGTAGGGAGGGACACTCCAACGGCCAGATTTCTATGTGGGCTATATAAAGCCAACTTTATCTTCCCCAAGGGTATCCTTCCCCGTTATATCGAGTTGAGCTCTTTACTCTTGCTCCATTTTTAAAAGCTCCAAAGCTCTATTTTTTTTAACATAGTACCACCAAATTGATTTGAGTTCCCCGTTGATTTCATTGAGGATTTGTTATTCTTAGATATTTGGACTCTTAGGCGACAGGCGACAAGATCCGGAAGCTCTAGACCAACCAGGAGTGATTTAAGTCTCATCTGTTAGGGATGGCTCAAAGGGAGGATAAAATGAACCACTAGGTGGTGCTCCAAAGCTTTGGCTTCGACACCTTTCTAGCCAGTGGCGGACCTAAAATCATAATCCTAGCAAATACTCCTTAAACAACATTAAGTTAAATATCATCATAATCCTAGCAAATACTCCTTAAACAACATTAAGTTGTCAAACAATTAGTGTCTTAGTGTATATAATAAATTAGATTGCAATTTAGCACTGTCTCTTTCTAGTGAAGATTAGCACTCCCAAAGAGTGAACATCAGGATAAATTCCGTGTTGTCAACTCACTTGTGTTTAGTTCTTTTCCGCATCTTTTACCTACTATTCCCTCCGAAAACTTGTCCCTCAAATGAATGTATCTAGGCATTCTTGAAATGCCTAGAAAGACAAGTATTTAGGAACGGAGGGAGTATGTAGGTTTGCCGGCTTGCTAATTAGCTAGTTCCTCTGCTTACCTTATTGCTTGTTTGCTTAACATATACTCCTAATTGCATATCTAAAGAACCAAAATTTGTAGTCCCCTATTCATCCCTTCCCCGTGGGTGAAGGATCATTTTCTCTGTTTTCTTTTCACATTTATGGACTCAATTGAATCATTGAGATCTGAAGTAGGGAGAAGTTGATTTTTAAGATGGGGTGGCCATTCGCCCGCATTTGCATTCATTGAGGCAGGGCAGAGGGTCCTACAGCAATGGTATAGGACAAAATTCTCAAAAGCCAAAGCCAAAATAGATGATTATTTTGGCTCACATAAATAGATGCTTTTTGGCTCATAAGCCAAAATCCAAAATCAAAGTTAAGCCTAACTAAACACCTCCACATTAAAGGCTCAAACTAACATCTCCACAGGACAGATAACAACATATTCTGGTGAGACATCGTAATCATCATCATCATCTGTGTTTCTGTTGGGTTCATGACACTAAACGTGCACAGCAACACAGAATCTAAGCCATCAACGGACATGTGGCAACCGTATAATCTTACACTGACCGGAGAAACAAGAATAACATGACCACGAGAGTCTTAGACAGCAACGCTTAATCCGACACAACAGAGAGTCCAAGCTACAAGAATGGGTAACAACACCGAAAACAGCACCTAGCACCTGCCGGCACTCGTAGACATTCACTACCTATCTTTCAGCTCTAGCTCGAACGTCCGCAGCTTCTCCTTTATAGGTGAAAGGAACAACTTCACATCCTTGCAGATCCGCGACTTGTCGTCCCATTCGAGGGTATCGGTGAACCTCACTTCTGCCTGAAATCAGAAGGGATTGTTTGAGACAACCAGTACCCAGTAATTGATTATAAATGGTACAGGCACTATAGAGAACAGTAGTGGTTATTTGTACCTCGAGGTCATCAAGCTCACCAAATGAAAACTCGGGGATGTCTATATGGCCAGTGACCTTCTTCTTCTCTTCCTTGACTAGCCATTCACCTATTAGCATTACGGCAAACGAGTTAGCGACAACGGAGTAATGCATATTTTAAATAAATGAAGCGATGCAATGTTTGGCATGATATATGCTTTACCTTTAAATCTCAAGCTCAGTTCATAATTATAACCTACTCTCTTCTTATTACGGACCGTTACTAGAAATGCCTGTTAAACCACCAAGGATATGGTTAGTTGTTTAAACTACACATGACAGGATTACTTCGTGCAAAAAGGTTATCAGGTTATGAAAAATAGTTATGAATTGATGGAATTGAACGGTCTTGTCAGACATTGTGCTTACATCGCCTGAGCATTTGGACACTTCATCAATGGATGCCTTCCCCGTGGAGAAATCCAGTGAACCCAAAGAACCCAGCAAATCCTACAGTACATATGAGCTAATAACTATCAGAGAAATTTAATACAATGGAAACATCAGTGAACTATTTTAGACAAGCATTTTGTAAACAGCTGGCTGCTAAACCACGCACCTTTATCCTACCATTAGCCCATGAATTGAGGTTCTTTTCCTCCCATGTTCCAGCCTGCAAGTGCAAACGTGAAAAATATCAGAAAATAGTAGATTGGCAATTAGCAGTATAACCATCCCAGAAGATAACGGTATCAAAAAAATAGGCAGCTACAGCAACTACCAAAAAACGCCAAAGGTAATAGAACTAAAGCTGGACAGTTTGCAGATGGTATGAGTCAGCAATAGAAGTAAATTTGTCCAAACAACTCAAAACTCGGAAGTTATAAGGCTGTTCCTGAATTTCTTGAGGCCGCCGTAAGTGTACTCCATATCTCTATTTAACTCAAGAGAATCATAGATTATTACTAGTAAGAAGCCGGCCACAGCTCCTCTAAATGTACAAGACCACAGTATCGTCCTAGTAGTTCAAACCCCAGCGTAATCAGATCTCTTTCCCCTTTGCATATTTATTCCTCTATTTATGCAATTGTAAAACTAGTACTATGAGCTAGAGCAGAGCTGTAGAGTGCACCAAAGTTTATGTACTGCAAAGCTAGTCTTTGTTGCCAAACTTCCAAGAACACAAGAACATTCCCTTTTTTTTTAACATATTTTGATTTTTCTGTGAATCTACATCAATATTCAATAGTGTTTAACATATTTTTTAACATATCTAGCTATATCTAGATAGAATGCATTGTATGGGCGAACTGCTTTTCGCCCACACAGCCACCAACTAGGTCATGCGCGTGTGGGCGAACTGCTTTTCGCCCACACGACACTACTACCTTGTGGATGGCAACTGCAGTTACGCGAACGTGCAACTCGGTACACACACATGGCAACTGTGATTCTTTGCTACATGGCAACTACAGTTACGCGAACGTGGCAACTCGGTACACACACATGGCAACTGTGATTCTTTGCTACACGGCAACTGCAGTTGCGCGTACGTGGCAACCAGATAAACACACATTGCAACTGTGATTAACAATACATGGCAATTATGGTTGGACCACACGTGGCAACTAGGTAAACACACATGGCAACTACTGTTTTGACCATATGTGACAAGTAGTTAATCACACACGGCAACTACGGTTTGATTACACGCGGAAACTACCATAAATTAGACATGGCAACTATAGTTAACCAAAACAAATAGAGTTGCCATGCTTTTACAACTACACTTGCCATCCCGGATGACTACATCTGCCAACCAGGATGGCAACTAAATCATCATCCCACGGGGTACCTAACGTAGCTGCGTCAGGACGTGTGGGCATTTTTGCTTCGTGCCACACGCACGGGATGGAGATGAGTAGTATTTATTGGGCATGTGGCACGAAGTAGCCGCACCCACACGTGTGGGCAATTCTAATGTCCGCCCACACACAGCCCGTGTGGGCTGCCTCCTGCTCACACCACACACGGTGTGTGGGTGCATGTCGTATATGCCACACGTGTGGCAGTTATCAGCGTCCTAGAATATATAGTGTTGAACAGCAATACTCATGTGTTGCAATGTGCGGCAGTAAACAAATTCCCTGCACGTAGGGTGAATGCACCCCCACAATCCACTGGCGGCAAACTGGAGATTGCAGATTTGCCAATACCAAATCGACTGAGCGGGTTCATGGTGATCGACGGAGGTTTATGGCTGCGAATCGACATATCCCAATGTATAAACGTATGCTAATTATCAGATCATAGGCTCAGAACAAGACATTAATCACAAGAGCTAATTCATGGTATTCCATCCGGCAACGCGGGCAGCCGCCAGTCACCTATCTAGTGGCAGCGCACGTAAGTGTGGAGAGAAGGGCCTCTGACCTGATTCCAGACGGAGCCGAGGGCGTTGGGGTTGCCGCCGCCGCCGTTGGCGGCGGAGGGGTCGAGCTTCCGCGGGACGGGGGGAGGCGCCGCCTCGCCCGTGGCCTGCCGCACCCAGTACCTGTACGACGACTTCTCCGGCGTCCCCGTCTCCGTCGCCGTCACGGTCTCCGTCGCCGCCGCCACGGCCGCCGTCTCCTCCATCGGCGGATTGAGCTGGGGCCCTCGCTCGCTGTAGATCTCTCGGCGGGGGAGGGAGATCGGCGAGGGCGCGCGCCCCTTCTCGGGGGATCGAGAGGCTTCTTCCCCGGGCGGAGGGGAGGAGAGGATTGCCACCAGAAATTTCTGTGCGCGTCGCGGGTCGTATGGGGTATGGGGGCGCTCCAATTTTGACTCTTTTATTCTCCCCCGCGGCGAGTGCCCACGTGCCTCGGGAAGCTTCTCGATTCTTTTCCGGTTTTCTACGCTAGCTACAGTTGGTCCCTAGTGTGGGCCCGCGTGTCAGCGTCGGTGTGGGAGAGGGTTTTTCCTTATTTTGAGGAAGAGGGATATAGAACATAAAAGTGGGGTGACGAAATAAGGTACTGCCTGGCATCTGCTCGGTCAAAATATTACTCTAATACTTTCTATTCTTGAAAAAAATCTAAAGGAATCACACATGCACATGAATGTTGGTTTTAAGTTATGAAGTTATCTTTGATATGCTTAGCTAAAGGATGTTTTAAAATAAAACTATAGAATTTATTGGTATTTTCATTCTATCATTATAGACTTTATTAATTTATTTGTTAATAACTTGAGGATTAATATTTCACTAAGGGGAACATAACACGGAGTCGGAGTAAATAAAATTGCTAATTCTAATTAGGAAAAAAAGAATAAATATCAATCGTTGTAGTATAATTTTGAATACTATAAAAAAGGTAAGATGGGAGGTGGGGGGGATAAAAACTTTTGGATATATTGATTCGGATTAATTGCAAATGCCTCAAGGATGTTGCAAGAACATGTGATCTTCTGCAATACTAAAACAAACAAGTTTTCCTCTAATTTTGGTATGTTTTTTGAAAAACACAAAGTTGCAGATATTCTGACGTAAAAATGTGTGTACATAGTATACTACTGACCATGTTTTGAAATATTTTTTCTTATTTTTTTATTTATATGACCAACATACTAATGTGTTGTGAGAATATACCGATTTTTCTACTTATTCTTTTTACGTATGATTTTTTTGCAGGGAAATTAGAGCTTTTATTCAACTATCATGGGCAATGGGCCGCGCGGGGGTGGGGTGGGGAGTCCATCCAGCAAGAATACATGTTTAATTAAAAAAGAAATAAACGATGAGGCTATCTCAGCAAGAATAGACGCCATCAGAGAGCACGAAAACAAGCGCAGGTGTACACCTCTAAACAATCACGTATATCCTCATAGTTTTGTATGAAAATGCAGGGCAAACAGGGAAAGAAGGACCGTATACGGAGTACTTAATACGGTGCAACCCTGCCGCTCCACTTGAGAATGCCTTTTGCAGTTTTGCTCTGCTCTGGCCTCTGGGGGCACATAGGAGTGACAACAACTAAATTGTTATTTCCCAAGCATCGAGAAATATATTTGAGTAGCAAACCCTATGCATGTTTGTGATTCTACAGTAAAGCCACTTGCTTTGCATCCCAAACGAAAGAAACACATTTTGACTACCCTAGCACGAAACTAGATCTGCGTCTCCGCATGTTCACCTCAAGAACAGAAAAGGCAATGTCAAAACTGATGACGAGCTCAGCACCTAAAACCCTAGCACGCACAAGGATTAGCGCGGCAACAACAATAAGTAAAAGATGTTACAAAGCAAAAGCTTGCGAGTTACAGCATGTGCCTGTATCCAGGTTCTAAGATCTGTTTCTTTGACCCAGGTAGCTGGACACACTAAAAAACCAAGCATATGATCGACAATTTCTTCTCTCTCAAAAAACCGACACAGAGTATTCTGATTTTCCAACTTATAGACCGACCCAATATGACCGGCCATTGCTGTTATGGATCGGGGATGGAGACGGAGCCACCAGAGCCCACTCGTACCACACCTGAAATAACAGCGGATAAGGATTCATTTATCAAAGGATCGACAGCGATGGAAACCACACTGACCTTGGTGGCACCACAGCATCGCCAAAAGTGCACTTCTATGGGCGACTCTGACGGCACGTATATGGGCTTCCTCAGTGGGAAAAAGATTGGGAACCTGGCAATGTTCATAATATGTCAAAATTATGACTAAATTGCAGGATTTGGAAAATATTGCTGCTGGTTTTTAAGAGCAGTGGGTTGACAGTTTGCTACTTACCAGCTAAACATGTTTGGTGTACATGTGTTCGGCTCAATTCCTAGATGGACATCTTTATATAGTACGGCATCAAAATATCCAGCGAATCCTGCCAAAATGATTGGATAAGTAGAGTTAGAGTGATATATGAATAGCTTTACAGAATAGAAAACTGAATGGCAAGTACAGCTGCATACCGTGCACAAGGCATGATCCCGTGTCTTGTGGTAGTTCAAACTGTAACTTGGTATACCTTTGGTTGGTGGCCTTTGGTGAGAAGTTTGGATGTGCGAAAGAGAAAACCTGCTCATTTAAAGGTGATCATCAGATGTCGTTATGAAATAGTTATTGGAGGAAGGCATGATCAATGAAGGGCATATTGAGCAGAAAGTGCAGTCTCTCACCTCTTGTGGAGGTGCAAGTCTTGCTACTCGGTGTAGCTTGACAACATATGCCGTTTCAAAATGTGCAATATCTTTGTGTGCTTTAATCTGCAAAAACCAAGTCGCTTCAAGCTCTATCGAAACTTTGCAGATACCACACTGAGATGGCATAAGCACTTACATCATTGTGTAGTTTCGATGCAGTTACTGGTTGGATAAAGCTTGTGTAACTGCAGCAGAACACATGAAAACAATCAAATAATAAGAAATATGAGGATACCTAGGATCGAAAGAATGCAGAGAAGTTCAATTATATAATAATAATGCAAAAAGGGAAAAAGGTCAGTACGATGAAGGAATAGAAATCCCATCAGGCTTCAAGAATCTTTGGGCACCATCTAGACACTCAGGAGATAACTCATTATCACCAAAGGACCCAAGCAACTCGCTGACCTGTTCATAATTGCATGTGAGATTGTTAAGACATAGTTGTGACTGCCTGGTAAGAGATTTGAAATGTCACTTTCGAACAAAGTATCAGCATACCAAAATATCAGCTTTTTCAGGAGCATCCCAGCACCGCATGTCACTAGAAATAATAGTAACCATGCTTTCCCACCCTTCCAATTT
Source organism: Triticum aestivum (assembly GCF_018294505.1). Classification (NCBI taxonomy): domain Eukaryota; kingdom Viridiplantae; phylum Streptophyta; class Magnoliopsida; order Poales; family Poaceae; genus Triticum; species Triticum aestivum. Next base: position 80,757,012 of record NC_057809.1, read on the forward strand.
GATCAAACTCTGCACCGGTGCCCAAAAACCAATCAGATCATCATATAATATATTTTTATTAACGCAGCAAGGCAAAAACAGACTACCAACACAATGATAGGGAAAAAGAGATGCATCAATGATCCCTAAACTGACAAGCTTACACCCCTGTCTAATGGAATAACTTGAAAACTGAAAATATAAGAACTCACATGAAGAGTAATAACTGCGTTAGGATTTTTCTCCACTGCATATACTTTTAGCGTCCGACCAGTTTCTTCTGCAGCCTGCATTTAATATGAAAGCCTATTTAGCTTCCTGGACAATATGAACAAAGAAGTTTTCTTCGACAAAAAATACAGGCACGTTATTTAAACACCAGCAAATTTATCAAAGTTTGTGGTAACACCCCAAGTGTCAGGAGCAAAAGAACTCACCTGCAATGATGCTCTTACGAGAGGCCCTCGGCCTGCTCCAACAACCATCAAGACCTTTGTGGAACAGCGAATAATTAGATGATTAAATACTAAATATAACATTAAAATAAAAATGTAGGTTTAATATGAGTGGTGCAGGAAATAAGCTCCAGTGAGCTGTTTACAATTTCAGCCTAGGAATATTACAAATAAAACAGGCATAACGCTGGATTGGCTACAGATGCAGAAGAGGCAATGCATAAACAAGATATGAATGCATGCTTTTGCCAACTCATGGCCCTATGAATCACTGTTTAAAGAGATTCAAGTATGGAGTGCAACCATTTTATATAGGAAAAAGATTACAAAGTTCAGGGCCAATCGTACCGTCCTAGCTGTGGAAACTTCATCATCTGAGACCTTATCAACCAACGCCTTAGCGATTGCTCTTTGATACTGTTCATATGATGTAAAAAAGGAATTAGCAATGAGATCGATACTGGTATGAAGAGTGCTGTTAGACTGACCAACCAGCCAAAAAAATAGAATTCCAGACTACCTAGTTTATAAAGAAGGGCTGGATTTTTTATCCTTGATTTATTTACAAAACCTGGTTCATTAGCTATTAAGTGCTAATGTTAAAAATGTGATAGCTGAAGCATGCATCCATAAATCTCAAGATTGATCTTGTGCCAGTTATAGTAATTCTCAAATACTTTCAGGGTGTACTGACTAGTAGAAGAACCATGATATAGTCAATAGTTTGGAAGAAATAAATGAGAACGTATTTTTAGATACTTCAATTTAATAGCTAACTTTCTTCTCACAATGTATTGACGGAAACTATTGACAAAAGTGAAGGCAATGTTGCTTCTTCAAAATGTATAGCATTAAAGATAGACAGATTCCAAGTATATGACAGTAACCTGTGTATACTTCACAGTGTCTTTCTCGAAAGTCTCATACGTCTGAGCTTCCAAATTATCCATCAGAGGCTGCCAAAATAAATAAATAGACAAGTTATGAGGAAGTGAATGCCACATTCATTGTAATGGAGTTAAAAAGGAGACCCATGCCCCATAACTTCACGAGAAAGAATAATTTCTTTCAGGTGATTAGAACTTGAGAATAAGCGAAACAGTAATTACCTGGAGAGGAGATTGCAAGAAATCCCTATAGTTGATCTGGAGTAAGGCAAATAACATAAGATCAAGGAAGATGCCAGTGAATAAGATAAATAATGGGTCATGAGAGAGAGGAAGTCTACTAGAGTGGATACCTCAAAGCGTTCTTGCTCAGGAAGTGGATCCATCCTCTGATAGAGGTAGGCCATGTAGTCAAGGTACGGGCTCAATGCATGCTGAGTGGGGGTATCTGAAGTAACAATTTAGGCATGAGTGAGTCACATTTTAATGGAAATAAATGGCACTTTTGCAGCAAGTATCACAAGTCGAGGCATATAGTTCAGAGAGCAGGAAAATAATACTTGACACATTTCTCATATTAAAAAGGAGAAATTAAGTTTGATCTCTTCGCAGAGTTTACTTTTTAGAGTACGGCAGTCACTTTAAATGTATGTAATGAAAACATTGTTTACATAATCATGTGCAAGTTAAAGACCCTCTGAACTATAACAAATCTGAAAGTTCACAGGAGTTACCTTCGGTGTGGTTTTCATCACGTGAGAGCACTCCTTCAGATACTTGGGAAACATTATGATTTGATCTCCCAGAGATAATTACCTAAACAAAATCAGAATTCAGGGCTTCAGGCAGAACACGACATACACATCAATTGCCTCTCGAGCTTAGAAGGAGGGCAGGTATTGCCGTATTGTATTGCGCCATTAATTCAAAAGGCTATGCTGTTATGCGAAGAAGAAAAATGCTTTAATATAAAGAAGCATAATAAAGAACCTACCTGAACTGAATGGTTAAAAAAACCAGTAAGCAGAGTCTGGTGGCGTTTGGACAAGCAAGGATAACCTCTTGCATTTGTTAGAAAAGCCTGCAGATGGAAAATTATTTAGTGCTGCAAACATGCACGGCCTATTGTAATACCCCAGGAGGGAGGTGATTGCACATCAAGATGGACTGATTAAGTTGTATGATTACATCTGTTTGAAGAATCGCAGCTCTTACAGGCTCCCCAAACCAGCGCCCTAGAGAGTTCATTGATGGCAGCGAGCTCCTGATAAGTGAATAGACAACATTTTTAAGGGATACCAAAGCTTTAGCATTATAGATGAAATTACTAAATTAGAGTGAAATCTTTATTTTGCAAGAAATTTTTTGGTGTGACAATGCAAGATCATCACTTACAAGATATCAAGTGCTACATACAGTTGACTGCTATGCTCGCATAACAGTCTGAATGAATTCCACCATTCCCACGAGTCTACCGTTTCACTCTGTAATTTAAGAAAACAAATAACAATTGAGTTACGCAGCAGTGTGTATACTTAGCCATCAACAGACTGCAGCATTTTGCTCTGGCAGACAAACGCCTAGCCAGCTTGCTAGCCTTGAATGCGCGCTAGGCACCCCCTGCTAGGCTTGGTAGAACAAACATTTACCGTGGGGTTATTATTATTTACTTTGTCACGGTCTTCTTCCATAGATTCAGACTTCTCCAGAGGTATCCTAAGCCACAACTTAAGAAAGAAACAGAGCAAATAAAAGTTAGATGTCGACAAAGTATTTTAAAATAAGGCACCTATTCAACAACTGAAAGATGAAATTGGATAGGGAGGGCGATACCTGCATATTGGTCAGGCCTTGCAAAATATTATTTACAACTCTAGCATAATTGGCACAGGTTGATCTCTTGGGAGGAGGAATAACGCACGCCTGCAAGGAAATGCGCCACGAATTCAGATCTTTTGTAGAGACTTGTTTTCTAATAATGCATAAGAAGCTTAATAAAGTAATGCAGTTAAGGAATCCAAGGACGGTCAACTGGACAGGAATTATCCATGTTTCTAGTTCTTCAGAGTCGATAGGCACCCCAACAATGTTGAACGGCATAACTAGATAATTCATACTCCCTCCATCCGGAATTACTTTCACAGGAATGGATGTATCTAGATGTATTTTAGTTTTATAAATACATTCATTTCTATCCATTTGCCGTGACAAGTAATTTCGGATGGAGGGAGTATGTTATTGCAGTTACCATTTACAGTGCTCGGTGTAATACTAATAAATAATCTGTAAAACCAACTGATTGAAATTAGACTGATAGAAACAAATAATGAGCAATGTGTTGTCGAGTGGATGGACCTGCAAGGAGAGATGAGTCGCCCAGGCGATCTCCTGCTTAAGCGTGAGCTCCGAGTCGAGCCGGAGCTGCTCGTCCTCGGAATCCAAATCAATCCACTCGCTGATCTTCCCGACGATGTGGCTGCTCCACTGGGACGGGCTGAGGACGAGGTCCGAGGCCGCCACCGGCAGGACGGCGCCGGGCGTGGGCCGGTAGTCGGGATCGACCTGCACAGAGAGGGGCAAGGCAGATAAGCCTCCGTTTCAGAGGGAGGACGCGAGAAAACGGCGGCGGCGGTAGCAGCGGGAGAGAGGGAGACTCACGAGCGGGGCGAGGAGGAAGTCGAAGGCGGAGGAGAGGGAGTGGGTGAGGACGGCGGGGAGGCCGTCGCCGGCGGGGAAGTCGAGCACCTCGACCCCGCAGTAGCGGGAGTCGCTCTTGTCCCCGGCGCGCTGCCCCAGCGGCATCTTCGCCCGGTTTGTGTGCTGCCGGTGGCTGGCGCCGCCGCCGGAGGAGGAGGGGGAGGGGGTTAGTCGGGCTAGGGTTTAGGGTTTTGGTCGGCAGAGAAGAGGGACGAACGCCCGTCGTTTGGCGGCTCTCTTTTCTCTGGCCTCGCTTTTGTTTCTTGTTTTTTTTTTCGCTCCTTTTTTCCTGGGTGGATGTATGGATATGAGCACGAGCACATGGTGTTCGATTTCTATACTAGCAGGCGGAAAGTCTCGTTCATTCGATTGTGAGAGCCTCAACGTTTCAAATTTTTTGAAATTTTATTGAATCATTATGTGGCTAGCACAAAATATTACTCCCTCCTTCCATCTATATAGGGCCTAATGCGTTTTTCGAGGCTAACATTGACCAAATATTAAAGCAATAATATATGACATGCAACTTACACAAAGCACATCGTTAAATTCGTATGTGAAAGGATCTTTCAATGATATAATTTTCAGATTGTGCATGTCATGTACTATTAATCTTGTCAATAGTCAAAGGCGGTCTTAAAAAACGCATTAGGCCCTATATAGATGGAAGGAGGGAGTAGACTTTTAGTAAGACCTTATATTTTGAGATAGCGAGTGCTTAGGCCCCGGCGCGCCGGCCCAATAGTTGGGATGGTCGCACCCCAGCTGCTCGATGCAACGAGCCCTACCGTCCGATCTTGCTCGCGTTGACTTGCCCCATCTCGTACTTTCTTTCCTCACGCTGCGCGCATTGCCCTCCCTCGCCTGGACATCCTCCCACCCGCTAGCCACCAGCCCACCGCCCCCTCGCCTGGATCTCCTTCCTCCATCGCCCCACGCTGCTGGATGCGCTCGCCATCCTCATCGCCGTCGGTCATCGTCACATCATTCGTCATCGCCGGTACAGCGGGAAAGCCCCCCCCCCCTCATAGCAAAAATGGCGTCGTCTTGTAGCACGCCAACACCCTCTGTCATTGCAGCACCTAGCAGTCGCCGTCATAGCACATCCATCGTTGCACTGTCGTGCCGCTGGCCGCAGCTCTCAATGTCACCGCTCGCGCCATTGGCGTATAGTTGAAGCTTTTCTCACACCGACCGATGCTTTTCCCATGTCGTTTGAAGCTTTTTTCGCGGATTGAAGCTTTCCACCTTGTTGATTGAAGCTTTTTTCATCTACGATGGAAGCTTGTTTTGTAAACGGTTGCAACTTTTTTCGTCTTGCAGTGCCCGGTTGAAACTTTGTATATCTTTTGGTTGAAGCTTTTTTTGTAACAGTTGCAACTTTTCAATTTAACAGTGGCTGGTTGAAGCTTCCCCGTTGATGGTTGAAGCATTTTTGCCAACAGTTGCAACACTTGTATCGGTGGTTGTAGCCTTTTTTGTCTCTGGTTCCAGCTTTTGCCGGTGCACCGTGGTCGATTGTAGCCTTTTCTACTCTTCGGCTGTAGCTTTCGTCAAAGCCGGTTGTAGCATTGCCCTCATCGTCGTTTCACAGCACCGTTTCGGTTGAGGCAAAAAAAAAAGTTCGTCGCTGGAGCGCCGCTGCCAGCTACAGAAGCCCGACAAGGAAGCTTGGACCACAGCTGGCCCTTGGCGCTTGGTTGTAGCAGGGGAAGGGGAGCACGCGGGCGAGAGCCTGGGATGTGCGGCCGCATGCTGGATATAAGGGGGAGGAAGAAGCGGAGGAGCAGCAGGCACAAGAGGGTAGCATGTGCGACAGGAAGAGAGAGAGAAAGAATATGCGAGAGGTGGAAGAAAGAGAATATAGGCAACGTAGATGGGCCCCGCATCGTACACATGTCGTCGGTTGCTTCGCTAGAAGCGTCCACGCGTGAACGCGTCAGGCGCAACGTTCGGTCGATGCCCCGGCCACAAACATTTTCCAATATAGAATGTAGTCCCTCCGATCAGAATTAATTGACAAAAGAGTAGTACTTATTTGTTCGCGAGTTGTGTCTGGAAATATTGGTTATGTGAAGTTTAGTACGTAGTTGCAGTTTACATAAAGTTTTCACAAGATGAAAAGAAATAGAAACACTGATTTAGTTTTGGTCTCTCAAATACTAGTGAAGTATAAATTAACCAGTTAACTCTGAAACCGAGTAGTTTACATTTTTCTTTGCATGTTATACGGTCAATGCAAGCATAGAAATACACCGTTGCGTTGAGAATGCTAGACTTGCGGGCGTATTCTAGCAGGATTTCTGTTACGGACTCACAGAAGAGCTCTGGTTGGAGAAGATTAGGGAGGAGAGGTCCCACCAGCGAAAATCAAGAGGGGCTGGTTGGCGAGAGAGCAATCCGTAAACCCAGTCCGTACTAGAGTTCTGTAAGTGTAGCATTTTTGCCGTTGCGTTGGTTTTGATTCTAGTGGGTAAAGGTGCAATTACCCTGTGTCTGAACATCTGAGCACAACTCATTTAACTTTATTATATGACTCCAAAGTGAATATCTTGCTCTCTCAAATCTTAGTTCTTTGCAGATCTAGTTTTATATATGTAAAGGATAATGTTGGTTATGACGTGGTTATGGTTTGCCAAATGGCATCCGGTGGACAAACGAAACCTTAATTAAATATATGAAACTTTAAAAGAGATCAAGCAATAGACTAAAGAAATAACATAAATATTTCTGAAATACTACCACATTTTCTCGCAAGAAAACCATGGATTTCAGTGAAGGTTTTCCCTAACTTCCCTAGGAAATTGCTGATTTCTAATGTATCTTGCTTCCCTAGTTTATTTACATTAATTTCCTTTTTAGAACTATTTCAAGAAATCAGAAACATTGGTTTTAATAATAATTGGTTTCCTAGAAAACCAAGTTTTATTTCGTTCGTATTTCCAGTTCTTAGGACAGCTTCATGCACTAGGGGGTATTTCTTCTGTTTTTTATGAAATTATTATCTCCCTTATTTTGATTTTTATGTGTTTTATAGGCTTAAAATTGTGTTTTAATGTTATATTTATCATCATTTTTTTGTTCTTTGTGATTAAGTATCATCAGTGCAAATTCATTGGTGGCTAGCTAAATACTCGTGCGTTGTAACGGGGGCAAACTTTATTCTAGTGGTTCATCATAGAAAAATTTGATCAGTTTGAGATTGAGATATGTTGTGGGAAGGGAATTCATATGCAAAATGTAAGGAAATATATGATGTGTTTGAGATTGTGTACGCACAACTATGTGAGTTGATTTTATTGATTGCTTGTAAGGGACTTCTTGCTATCGGCACTTTATTTGATTAGTATTGATTTATTTGCAAGAGATTTCTATCCCCATAAACAAGGAGGTCGGTGTCGGTTCACGGAAAAACAATGTGGTTATCGCGTGGCTTGAAAAAAAATGGTGGGAGAGGGAATGTATCGATGGGAGGGGTGAAAGCGATGGAAGCAAAATCGACAAATGTCCCTTTAATAGTAGAGATGATTAAAATTGCTTTGAGTGGTGGAAGAGATGTAGATAGTTTGATAGGTTAAGGGTAACGATTTTTTTTCTATTTCACGGGGAAAAGAGAACACAATTGACTTGAACTTTCCCAATGTTTAAAATAAATTTGTTGGATTTTGAGATAGACAACCGCTCATGTATAGCGCTAGTCTAATATAACATGGACTTTGGTAATCCAAAGATTCTTGCAAAAACAACAATCAAAAGAAAAGTTCTTATTTTCCATTTCATTCATATGACGACTTTACACACACACACATGCTCGGTCTTTGGCGCACTGAGTCTGACACGTCTCCTCCAACTCAGAGCTGGCCAGACGGGCCGGCATGGCATGACACGGCCCGACCCGCCGTAATCATCCTCAAGCCAAGGCCTCCCGCATCCTCGTACCGATTTTGGAGGTTGCGGCTGATTTCTCGTTCTACCCCCCCCCCCCCCCCCCGACGAAATGCTCCACGTCTGGCAGGTCTTGTCAGTGGACATGCGAAGAAGAGATCCAGGAAGCGGGCGAGGAGGAGGAACCCGGTGACCGGCCTCACCGACGACTTCATCATGGAGATCCTGTCGCGGCTGCCTTCTAGGTGTTGGGGAACGTAGTAATTTCAAAAATTTCCTACGCGCATGCAAGATCATGGTGATGCATAGCAATGAGAGGGAAGAGTATCGTCCACGTACCCTCGTAGACCGTAAGCGGGAGCGTTATGAGAACACGGTTGATGTAGTCGAACGTCTTCACGATCCGACCGATCCAAGTACCGAACGCACGGCGAAAGGACATGCGGTGCCCCCATGTGTGGTTTTGGTAATTGATGACAATCTCTATGGACTAACAGTTGCCTTGAGTTATATTTGAAGGATTTGTCCATAGGATTGTCTTGAAGTCCATGTGTTGGTTTCAAGGAGTTTATGAGATGGCCAAAGTGCGTTCCAAGGAATTATCCAAAGATTGGTCATGTGTGAGTTGAGCTTATTGCAAGCATGTCTTGAAGAAGAAGGTTGTGTGATCATTCATGTTTACCTTCAAGACATCATCCAAATGAAGAGAGTTGGAAAGATTCAAGGTTGATCAAGACTAAGTCAAGAGTGAATCAAGTTGATCAACTCACAAAGCGTAGAAGAAGTACCGAGAGGGATCAAGTGATCCCATGGTATGGTAAGCATTGTCCATTACGCTTTGTGTACTAACCCATGGTCTACGTGAGAGTTCTTTGTAGGGTTAGGTATGTTTCCATGGTCTTGCGTCAAGTGGAAGATCTCATACAACCCATGGAGGATGACATCAAGTGGTGAGCGTCATCAAGTTTGCAGTATGCAAGTTCAAGTGAAGCAACATGAAGAGTGGCTCACCCATAATGGAGTATGGGGGAGCAATCAAGCTTGAAGCTTGCCGTCCATTGTGGTGTCAATGGAATTGTGAATATGTGCCGAAGAGTGACTCACCCATAGTGGAGTATGGGGGAGCAATCAACTAGTCTTCATCGAGCCAACACAATCAAGAAAGATGGTCCAACTTGAGGAAGTCAAGATCTTCATCATCTAGCTCAAGTGGACTATGTGCAAGAAAAATGTTTTCCCTTGATAGGTTTTCTATTTTACCGGTCTCATGGTGGTAGTTGGGAGACCGGGTTGTAGGATCGATTGCCGTACTATCAAGGGGGGCTCTCTAGTGAGTAGCTTGATCGTATCGTTCATCGAGAGCTCAAACCATTGCATCCTTGCATCATCTCTCTTGGTTCTTGTTTGGTTCTCTCCTTGTGAGATTTGGATCTCATGGTCATCTTCTTGACAAGCTCGAGTTCATCGAAAACCGATTTCATTTGCATCTTCTTTTGCGTTTTTGGTGTTGGAGGTTTTACCGGTCTTATCCGATGAAGGGTTCTCACCATTTTCTTATGGGCCTTTTCTAATTTGCCTTTTCTTGATATTTCTATCAAGATTGTGTTAGCCCTTGTCACTAGCTTTCCAACAAACTTGATTTCGGCGAATTCGGAGCTCGTATGCGAAAGTTGTGGTTGTTTTGATATTGTCTGTTTTACATAGAGAGGTTGTACCGCCCCATAGAGAGGTTGTACAACCGGTGTTCGGAGCGGTTGTACCGCTCCAGAATTGGTCCGGAGGTTGTACCGGTCATGTACCGCTCTACCACCGGACTGGTCTCTGTTGTGGTGCAGTTGTTGGGCGGCTGTGGGCCGGTTGTACCACTTATTGCCTGTTACCGGTTGTACCGGTGCTCGTAGCGGTTGTACCGCTCCTATGTTTTTCTGCACATAATGGGCAGATTCGTGGGGACCTATTTAAGGGTGTCTTCTTCCCCAATGGTTCCCTATCTCTTGAGCTCGTTTTTGCCCCCATTGTTGACCTTCTTTGAGCTTGCTAACTCTCAATCCCTCCATGGATTCTTGCTAGTTTTTGAGGGAAAAGAGAGAGGAGATCTAGATCCACATTTCCTCCAATCACTTTCTCCTCTATGTGAGGGGAACCCCTTGGATCTAGATCTTGGAGTTCTTGGTGTTCTCCTTCTTGTTCTTCCTCTCATTTTCCTCCCTAGCATTAGTTGCTCCGGTGGGATTTGAGAGAGAAGGACTTGGGCACTCCGTGTGCCCTTGCCATTGCATTTGGTGCATCGGTTTGAGTTCTCCACGGTGATACGTGGAAGTGAAGTTTGAGAAGCTTATTACTCTTGGGTGTTTGGGCACCCTAGAGCTTGTTCCTCTTGGGTGCCTTGGCGCCCTAGATGGTTGGTGTTGTCCGGAGCTCAATCATTGTGGTGTAAAGCTCTGGGCAAGCGTCGGGGTCTCCAATTAGGTTGTGGAGATCGCCCCGAGCAATTTGACGGGTACCGGTGACCGCCCCCAAGGGTTGCCAAAGTGTACGGGTTCGGTGACCGCCCTCAAGGGTCCCTTAGTGGAATGACGACATCTTGCATTGTGCGAGGGCTTGAGGAGATTACGGGGACCCTAGTGGCTTCTTGGGGAGCATTGTGCCTCCACACCGCTCCAAACGGAGATTAGCATCCGCGAGGGTGTGAACTTTGGGATACATCGTTGTCTCCACGTGCCTCGGTTATCTCTTACCCGAGCCCTTTACTTATGCACTTTACTTTGTGATAGCCATATTGTTTCTTGTCATATATCTTGCTATCACTTAGTTGTTTATCTTGCTTAGCATAAATTGTTGGTGCGCATAGGTGAGCCTAGTTGTTGTAGGTTTTGTGCTTCACAAATTAACCACTAGGTTTATTCCGCATTTGCTCAAGCCTAAACCGTAATTATTTTAAAGCGCCTATTCACCCCCCTAGGCGACATCCACGATCTTTCAATTGGTATCAGAGCCTCGTCTCTCCTTTTAGGGCTTAACCGCCTAGAGAGTAAGGATGTCTACTAGGGGTTTAGGATTCTCTAACACTCTTAGTTTCGATGGCACAATTTTTGATGTTTGGGTAGTTCGCATGCTTAATCTCTTTAGGGTTATAGACCCAAATTTAGAGCGAATTGTAGATATGGGTTTTTCTCCTCCAAAGGATCCCCAAAGATTATCTTTAGATGATGAGAAAAACTCTTATCTCAATGCTCAAGCTTCTAATGTGCTTTTCGATGCTTTGAGCAATGTAGTTATATTTCAACTCATGCCGTTCCAGGATGCTCATGAGTTGTGGACAAAGCTTCAAGATAAATATGGTGTGTCCAAGATTTGTGGGGATAATTTTTCTCCCTCCACCTCCGGCCGTGTTGCCTTCTCAACTTCTTCTACTTCACCTACATGTGGGTTGCCACAAGGTAATGTTATGGTGAGTAGTGTTGGTTATTGCAATGATAATAGTGTGCTTATTGTTGATGGCTCTTCATCACTATCTTGTTGCAATGCTCCATCTTGGGACTTTAACACTTCGTGCACCTTACATGTTTCACATGCTTGTGTTGATAGTCCGTGCATATCATGTAGAAATTGCTTGACTAAATCTCATAATGATATGCTTGCTATATCTTGTTGCCATGATAAAAATGCATGTATTTCCTCGAGTTTTTGTGCTAACAATGTAGAGGAAACCCAACACTCCATGGAACAAGATGTGGTCTCAAATGGTGCTTCAAGGGATCCTACATCATCATCTATTGCTTTATGCCTTATGGCTAAGTCTTCAAAGGTATCTCCTATTTTGAACCCCAACATGTCTCTTGATGATGATGTTAATGCTAATGATGATGAGGATAATGATGAAGAGAATGATAACGTTGCCTCCTTAAAAATTAAGGGGGAAATGATTTTTAATTCTCTTCATAAAAATAAAATTGCCCGTTCCAACTTTATGGAAATCATGTCCATTGCCATTGAGGGCAAGAAATATATTGATGAGTTGGAATCTCGTCTTGAGGAGCATGAGGTCACCATTGATCAAATGGAAGGTCATGAGCGTGATTACGCTAATGAGATTGCGGACCTCTCTCAAGCTCTTGAACTTGAACAAACCACCAAGGAATCTCTTGAGGAGACTTTTGCTCTAGAATTACCTAGAGTGAGGGAATCTCGTGATAGAGCTCTTGAGGTGGCCAATGATTTTGAAACTAAAAATGAGGAGCTTGAAGTTGCACATGCTAAACTCCTTGAGGACTTTGAGCACCTCGAAAATGGCTTAAGGGTCATTAAGGGTGAGCTCATCAAACTCACCTAGTCTCATGCTCAACGTAAAGCTTCTTATTCAAAAGAGCTTGCCAAGTTGTCTTCTCCTCTTGTTGATAATTATGATGCTTGTGCTACTAACTCTATCTCTTGTGAAGCATCCATATTGAAGGAGAATGTTGAGCTAAGGGCTCAACTTGAGTTGCTATCTAGCAATTATGGGATGTTGGAAGAAAATCATGTAAAGCTCACAAGCTCTCTGATACGTCTCCGTCGTATCTATAATTTTTTATTGTTCCATGCCAATATTCTACAATTTTCATATACTTTTGGCAACTTTTTATACTATTTTTGGGACTAACATATTGATCCAGTGCCCAGTGCTAGTTCCTGTTTGTTGCATGTTTTTGGTTTCGCAGAATATCCATATCAGATGGAGTCCAAACGGGATAAAAACGGACGGAGATACTTTTTGGAATATTTGGAAATTTTCGGAAGAAAAATCCACGCAAGACGGTGCCCGAGGGTGTCACGAGGCAGGGGGGCGCGCCTGCCCCCCTGGGCGCGCCCCTACCCTCATGAGCCACCCGTAAGGCGGTTGATGCTCTTCTTTTGCCGCAAGAAAGCTAATTTTCGGAAAAAAAATCACGGCGAAGGTTTCAGGCCAATCCGAGTTACGGATCTCCATATATACACGAAACGGTGAAACAGAGCCAGGGGAGAACGCAGAAACAGAGAGAGACAGAGAGACAGATCCAATCTCGGAGGGGCTCTCGCCCCTCCCGTGCCATGGAGGCTGATACGTATCCGTCGTATCTATAATTTTTGATTGTTCCATGCCAATATTATTCAACTTTCATATACTTTTTGGCAAATTTTTTATATTATTTTTGGGACTAACATATTGATCTAGTGCCCAGTGCCAGTTCCTGTCTGTTGCATGTTTTTGGTTTCGCAGAATATCCATATCAAACGGAGTCCAAACGGGGTAAAAACGGACGGAGCTTATTTTTGGAAAATATGGAAAATTCGGAAGGAAAATCAACGCGAACCAGTGCCCGAGGTGGTCACGAGGCAGGGGGCGCGCCCCTACCCTCGTGAGCCCACCGTAAGGCGGTTGACGCTCTTCTTTTTCCACAAGAAAGCTAATATTCGGAAAAAATCACGATGAAGGTTTCAGGCCAATCGGAGTTACGGATCTCCATATATATATACGAAATGGTGAAACAGAGCCAGAACAGAACGCAGAACCAGAGAGAAACAGAGAGATAGATCCAATCTCAGAGGGGCTCTCGCCCCTCCCATACCATGGAGGCCAAGGATCAGAGGGGAAAACCTTCTCCCATCTAGTTCTCCCATCTAGGGAGGAGGTCAAGGAAGAAGAGGAAGAAGGGGGCCCCTCTCCCCCTCTCCTCCGGTGGCGCCGGAATGCCGCCATGGCCATCATCATCATCACCGCGATCTTCACCAACACCTCCGCCATCTTCACCAACATCTCCATCACCTTCCCCCTCTATCTACAGCGGTCCACTCTCCCGCAACCCGCTGTACCCTCTACTTGAACATGGTGCTTTTTGCTTCATATTATTATCCAATGATGTGTTGCCATCCTATGATGTCTGAGTAGATTTTCGTTGTCCTATCGGTGGTTGATGAATTGCTATGATTGATTTAATTTGCTTGTGGTTATGTTGCTGTCCTTTGGTGCCCATCATATGAGCGCGCGCGTGGATCACACCATAGGGTTAGTTGTATGTTGATAGGACTATGTATTGGAGGGCAAGAGTGACAGAAGCTTCAACCTAGCATAGAAATTGATGCATACGGGATTGAAGGGGGACCAATATATCTTAATGCTATGGTTGGGTTTTACCTTAATGAACATTAGTAGTTGCGGATGCTTGCTAATAGTTCCAATCATAAGTGCATAGAATTCCAAGTCAGGGATGACATGCTAGCAGTGGCCTCTCCCACATAATACTTGCTATCGGTCTAGTAAAGTAGTCAATTGCTTAGGGGCAATTTCGCAACTCCTACCACCACTTTTCCACACTCGCTATATTTACTTTATTGTTTCTTATCTAAACAGCCCCTACTTTTATTTACGTACTCTTTATTATCTTGCAAACCTATCCAACAACACCTACAAAGTACTTCTAGTTTCATACTTGTTCTAGGTAAAGCGAACGTCAAGCGTGCGTAGAGTTGTATCGGTGGTCGATAGAACTTGAGGGAATATTTGTTCTACCTTTAGCTCCTCGTTGGGTTCGACACTCTTACTTATCGAAAACTGTTGCGATCCCCTATACTTGTGGGTTATCAAGACCTTTTTCTGGCGCCGTTGCCGGGGAGCAATAGCGTGGGGTGAATATTCTCGTGTGTGCTTGTTTGCTTTATCACTAAGTAATTTTTATTTGCTGTTCTTAGTTGTTTCTATCTTTAGTTATGGGTAGGAAACGCAAAATACCAAAAAAATTAGTTGTACCTACTGAACCAATGGTTGAAGAACCAATCAAAATCTATCACACTGCTGAAGCTTATTACTTGGATCATCTTCGATCCCTATGTGCTCGTGCTGAAACCCCAACTAGCTTAGTTGAGGGCAAATCTTTAGATGAGCATGCTTGTTATGTGCGACACCGTATATCTGAAAAAGGGAAATTATTATGGAGTCAAATTCAACGTTTGCAATGCTATGCTTGGAATTTATGTGAATTATATGATTTTACTTGTTGTTCTGAAAACCCTAAGAAACACCTTCCCTACCAATGTGAGTTTATTGATAATGGAATCTTATCTTCTTATGCTAAAGGTGTTTATAGTTACTATGATGTTCAACAAATTGAAGAATTTGTTGCTTTTGAGGGTGCTTATGAAATTGCTTCTTTGATTGAAAAGTATGATGCTACTTTTCACAAATCTGAAAATTTTGCTATACTTAAATATTGCTATGATAATTATGCTTCTAATACCTATGTTAAACAATATATTGAGGAATACTCCGCTGTCCAAGAAGAGGCTAATACTTTGCAGGAGTCTATGGAAGAAGAAGTTGATGACACTGTGAGCTCATTGGATGAAAAAGATGAGGAGGAGAGCGAAGAACAAAAGGAGGAAGAGCGGATTGATCACCTGTGCCCACCTTCTAATGAGAGTAACTCTTCAACTCATACATTGTTTAATTCCCCTTCGTGCTTACCGAAGGATGATTGCTATGATGACTGTTATGATCCCTTGATTCTTTTGAAATATCCCTTTTTGATGATGCTTGTTATGCTTATGGCCAAGATGCCAATATGAATTATGCTTATGGAGATGAACTTGCTATAGTTACTTATGTTAAACATGAAATTGTTGCTATTGCACCCACGCATGATAGTCCTATTATCTTTTTGAATTCTCCAGATTATACTATATCGGAGAAGTTTGCACTTATTAAGGATTATATTGATGGGTTGCCTTTTACCGTTGCACATGATGATTTTGATGAATATAATATGCATGTGCTTGCTGCTCCTACTTGCAATTATTATGAGAGAGGAACTATATCTCCACCTCTCTATGTTTCCAACATGATAAAATTGCAAGAAACTGTTTATACTATGCATTGGCCTTTACTAGGTGTGCATGAATTGTTCTTTTATGACATGCCGATGCATAGGAAGAGAGTTAGACTTCGTCATTGCTTGATATATGTTGCTTTGTGCTCACTACTAAATTACAAATCATTGTTAATTAAAATTGGCTTTGATATACCTTGGGATCCGGGTGGATTCACTACTTGAGCACTATATGTCTAGCTTAATGGCTTTAAAGAAAGCGTTGTCAGGGAGACAACCAGGAAGTTTTAGAGAGTCATTTATTTCTGTTGAGTGCTTTTTAAAGAGGGGAACCCAAAACTTTTCAAAAAGGAAAGTGAAAGTGAGAAAGACAAGCACTGTTGAAGTGGGAGAGCTCCTTGAACTTTGTTCATGCTCACGACAACTTTGTGAATCTTGATTACAGAAACTTTTCAACAAAAATAATTATCCCCTTGTAAAATTCCATTGTATTATAAAAATAATGTGCCAAGGTTTGCCTTTAGGATGTTTATATTTGCTTGATGGTTTGTACGGTGCAGGACAGAAACTTTGGCTGTAGTGCGCGATTTTACATTTTTAGTTGGAACGTCAAATGGTTCTGATTCTTTTTGCACTGTATTCCTATAATTTTTTTTTATTTTTCCTAATTTTGGTAGAATTTTTCAAGTATCATAAATATGGTGAATGTTCAGATTATTACAGACTGTTCTGTTTTAGACAGATTCTGTTTTTGATGCATAGTTTGCTTGTTTTGATGAAACTATCAATTTATATCAGTGGATTAAGCCATGAAAAAGTTATATTACAGTAGACACAATGCAAAAACAAAATATGAATTGTTTTGCAACAGTACTTAGAGTAGTGATTTGCTTTATTATACTAACGGATCTTACCGAGTTTTCTGTTGAAGTTTTGTGTGGATGAAGTGTTCGATGATCGAGAAGGTCTCGATGTGAGAAGAAGGAAGAGAGGCAAGAGCTCAAGCTTGGGGATGCCCGAGGCACCCCAAGTAAATATTCAAGGAGACTCAAGCGTCTAAGCTTGGGGATGCTGGGAAGGCATCCCCTCTTTCTTCAACAAGTATCGATATGTTTTCGGATTCGTTTCATTCATGCGATATGTGCAATCTTGGAGCGTCTTTTGCATTTGGTTTTTATTTTTATTTTTATGCACCATGCTGGTATGAGATAGTCCTTGGTTGATTTATAGAATTCTCTTTGCACTTCACTTATATTTTTTGAGTATGGCTTCATAGAATGCTTCATGTGCTTCACTTATATCATTTGAAGTTTGGATTGCCTACTTCTCTTTACTTAGACAACCGCCATTTGCAGAATGTTCTTTTGCTTCACTTATATTTGTTAGAGCCTGGGCATATCTTCTGTAGAAAGAATTAAAACTCTCTTGCTTCACTTATATCTATTTAGAGAGATGACAGGAACTGGCCATTCACATGGTTAGTCATAAAATCCTACATAAACTTGTAGATCGCTGAATATGATATGTTTGATTCCTTGCAATAGTTTTGCGATATAAAGATGGTGATATTAGAGTCATGCTAGTGGGTAGTTGTGGATTGTAGAAATACTTGTGTTGAGGTTTGTGATTCCCGTAGCATGCACGTATGGTGAACCGTTATGTAACGAAGTCGGAGCATGATTTATTTATTGATTGTCTTCCTTATGAGTGGCGGTCGGGGACGAGCGATGGTATTTTCCTACCAATCTATCCCCCTAGGAGCATGTGCGTAGTACTTTGTTTCGATGACTAATAGATTTTTGCAATAAGTATGTGAGTTCTTTATGACTAATATTGAGTCCATGGATTATACGCACTCTCACCCTTCCACCATTGCTAGCCTCTCTAGTATTGTGCAACTTTCGCCGGTACAATAAACCCACCATATACCTTCCTCAAAACAGCCACCATACCTACCTATCATGGCATTTCCATAGCCATTCCAAGATATATTGCCATGCAACTTCTATCATCATCATATACATGACTTGAGCATTCATTGTCATATTGCTTTGCATGATCGTAAGATAGCTAGCATGATGTTTTCATGGCTTGCCCATTTTTTGATGTCATTGTTACGCTAGATCATTGCACATCCCGGTACACCGCCGGAGGCATCCATATAGAGTCATACTTCGTTCTAGATATCGAGTTGTAATATCAAGTTGTAAGTAAATAAAAGTGTGATGATCATCATTATTAGAGCATTGCCCCAATGAGGAAAGGATGATGGAGACTATGATTCCCCCATAAGTCGGGATGAGACTTCGGACTTTACAAAAAAATAAAAGAGGCCAAAGAAGCCCAAATAAAAAAAAGAGGCCAAAGAAGTCCACAAAAAAATAAAAATATGAGAGAAAAAGAGAGAAGGGGCAGTGCTACTATCCTTTTTCCACACTTGTGCTTCAAAGTAGCACCATGTTTTTCATATAGAGAGTCTCTTGAGTTTTCACTTTCATATACTAGTGGGAATTTTCATTATAGAACTTGGCTTGTATATTCCGATGATGGGCTTCCTCAAATGCCCGAGGTCTTCATGAGCAAGCAAGTTGGATGCACACCCACTTAGTTTCCAGTTTGAGCTTTCATAAACTTATAGCTCTGGCAATCCCTACTCACTCACATTGATATCTATTGATGGCCATCTCCATAGCCCGTTGATACGCCTAGTTGATGTGAGACTATGTTCTCCTTTTTGTCCTCTCCACCATCATATTCTATTCCACCTATAGTGCTATGTCCATGGCTCACGCTCATGTATTGCGTGAAAGTTGAAAAGGTTTGAGAACGTCAAAAGTATGAAACAATTGCTTGGCTTGTCATCGGGGTTGTGCATGATGTGAATATTTTGTGTGGTGAAGATGGAGCATAGCCAGACTATATGATTTTGTAGGGATAGCTTTCTTTGGCCATGTTATTTTGAAAAGACATGATTGCTTTATTAGTATGCTTGAAATATTATTGTATTTATGTCAAAGGATAGATTATTGCTTTGAATCACTCGTGCCTTAATATTCATGCCATGATTAGGCATATGATCAAGATTATGCTAGGTAGCATTTCACATCAAAAATTATCTTTTTTATCATTTACCTACTCGAGGACGAGCATGAATTAAGCTTGGGGATGCTGATACGTCTCCGTCGTATCTATAATTTTTGATTGTTCCATGCCAATATTATTCAACTTTCATATACTTTTTGGCAACTTTTTATATTATTTTTGGGACTAACATATTGATCCAGTGCCCAGTGCTAGTTCCTGTCTGTTGCATGTTTTTGGTTTCGCAGAATATCCATATCAAATGGAGTCCAAACGGGATAAAAACGGACGGAGCTTATTTTTGGAAAATATGGAAAATTCGGAAGGAAAATCAACGCGAACCAGTGCCCGAGGTGGTCACGAGGCAGGGGGCGCGCCCCCCTAGGTTGCGCCCCCTACCCTCGTGAGCCCACCGTAAGGCAGTTGACGCTCTTATTTTGCCGCAAGAAAGCTAATATTCAGGAAAAAAATCACGGCGAAGGTTTCAGGCCAATCGGAGTTACGGATCTCCATATATATACGAAACGGTGAAACAGAGCCAGAACAGAACGCAGAACCAGAGAGAAACAGAGAGATAGATCCAATCTCGGAGGGGCTCTCGCCCCTCCCATGCCATGGAGGCCAAGGACCAGAGGGGAAACCCTTCTCCCATCTAGGGAGGAGGTCAAGGAAGAAGAGGAAGAAGGGGGCCCCTCTCCCCCTCTCCTCCGGTGGCGCCGGAACGCCGCCGTGGTCATCATCATCATCACCGCGATCTTCACCAACACCTCCACCATCTTCACCAACATCTCCATCACCTTCCCCCCTCTATCTATAGCGGTCCACTCTCCCGTAACCCTCTGTACCCTCTACTTGAACATGGTGCTTTATGCCTCATATTATTATCCAATGATGTGTTGCCATCCTATGATGTCTGAGTAGATTTTCATTGTCCTATCGGTGGTTGATGAATTGGCTATGATTGATTTAATTTTCTTGTGGTTATGTTGCTGTCCTTTGGTGCCCATCATATGAGCGCGCGTGTGGATCACACCATAGGGTTAGTTGTATGTTGATAGGACTATGTATTGGAGGGCAAGAGTGACAGAAGCTTCAACCTAGCATAGAAATTGATGCATACAGGATTGATGGGGGACCAATAAATCTTAATGCTATGGTCGGGTTTTACCTTAATGAACATTAGTAGTTGCGGATGCTTGCTAATAGTTCCAATCATAAGTGCATAGAATTCCAAGTCAGGGATGACATGCTAGCAGTGGCCTCTCCCACATAATACTTGCCATCGGTCTAGTAAAGTAGTCAATTGCTTAAGGGGCAATTTCGCAACTCCTACCACCACTTTTCCACACTCGCTATATTTACTTTATTGTTTCCTTATCTAAAGTTCTAAACAACCTCTACTTTTTATTTACGTAATCTTTATTATCTTGCAAACCTATCCAACAACACCTACAAAGTACTTCTAGTTTCATACTTGTTCTAGGTAAAGCGAACGTTAAGCGTGCATAGAGTTGTATCGGTGGTCGATAGAACTTGAGGGAATATTTGTTCTACCTTTAGCTCCTCGTTGGGTTCGACACTCTTACTTATCGAAAACTGTTGCGATCCCCTATACTTGTGGGTTATCAGAGACCATGGACCAGAGGGGAAACCCTTCTCCCATCTAGCGAGTAGGTCAAGAAAGAAGAAGAAGGAGGGGGGCTCTCTCCCCCTCGCTTCCAGTGGCACCGGAGTGCCACCGAGGGCCATCATCATCACCACGATCTACACCAATACCTCCGCCATCTTCACCAACATCTCCATCACTTTCCCCCCTCTATCTACAACGGTGTCGGTGTTCTAAGAACGGGGGTCCAGCGCGGCCCATCTTCATCAGCTCAAGCTCAAGACCCTCGCGAGGGGCCAAGCCTCGCAGGGCGGACGACAGAAAGCTTCCTCAGAGGCAGCCTCATCAGGCAGGCTCGCGAGGAGGCGGAGAGATCAAGGCAGGGATACCTCGTGAGGAGCCCCTGACGCAAGCCATGACGATCGAGACCAGGCGGGCGCCGGCCTGCGCAGTGTTCTTGTTTCCCCTTTGGTGCAAAGGGGGCAAGCACAGGCCAAGGCATCGGGCAAAGGTTGCCATTCTGGTGCAATGAGACCAAGACCAGCAGAGCGGCAGGACGGAGGTCACCGTGGAGCCCAAGACGGCGTCATCACCAGTACTTTTTGGCAGCCGAAGACTACCTTTGGTCAGGATAACTTGTACTAGATGTTCCCCTTCAAAATGGCCAATTGTTGGCGCCCTTCCCGCTCATTATTTGGGGAGAGGCCCAGGGCCTCTATAAATAGAGCTAGCCACCACAGAGCAGAGGGGGGAAGAGGGGGAGGCAGAAAGAGAAAAAGGGAAGGAGAGACATCAAGAGATCGAGAGATCGACACACCTAGACATCTAGAGATATGATAGAGCCCTAGCAGAGAGAGAGGGGCGACTGAACTCACCCAAGCAGTTCATCGCACCAGCTCAAGAACACCTCTCGCGAGACTGTTCTTCCCTTGTACTGTTCATCATCAGCCCCTGAGGCAATCCACCACACCACACACTGGAGTAGGGTATTACACCACAACGGTGGCCCGAACCAGTATAAACCTCATGTCCCTTGTGTCGTTCGTTGTTTTCATCTTAGATCACGCGAGGAGATTGGACGTAGATCGGTAGGGGAGAGATCTCCACGCACACCCCAGTGTTCGAACCTCAAGGGTCTGCCGGAACCCAAAATCCAACATTTGGCGTGCCAGGTAGCGGTGCGCCGGAATCTTTCTTCCGTTGTTCGCATATGATCTTCCGTCGTGTCCATGGCTAACGCTCGTCAGGCTCGCGCCGAGCGTCGAGCTTCTCTCGCCACCCGCGTCGCCCAGACGGCGCCCGTCGGCGGACGCCCTCGTCGTTCCCTGTCGCCTGCCGCCAACGCCGCCACCGGCCCGACAGGGAACGAGCAGCAGGCCTCATCCCAGCATCCTTCGGTACGGGCGGGAGGGCCGCACCGCCACACCGTCGCTAACTCCAGCTACTTCGTCGTCCCACGCCCGTCGTGCCCCCACGGATGCGCACGCCGCCCTGCTCCTGGCAAGAGAGCTCCTGCACTACCGCCCCGTCGACGACCTCTATGAGGATTGGCTCACCCGCATCACCAAGCTCGTCAGCGCCGCAGGGGGCTCCCCCTTGCCGTCCCTCTTGCTGCCTCGCCCTCCATTCCGCGTAGGAGGCGAGGATCAGGAGGTGCCTCCACCACCTCCTCCCCAAGAAAGGAGCTGCCAAGAGATCCCTCGTCCCCAAGAAGGTGCTCACGCGCTCCCAGCACCGACGCGCCAAGATCGCGTCCCTGCACCTCCACGCCAAGACCCCGCGCTGCTCCAAGCGGCGGCGCGCGGTAATCCCCAGGAACAAGCCCAGCACCAGCAAAAGGCGCCGGTGGCCACGGCAGGCTGTCGTGCCCTCACCCTCGAGCTACGCGGCGTCGCATGGCCAGGCAAGTTCAAGCCTGACCTGCCCCCTCGCTACGATGGCACGGCGGACCCCGCGGAGTTCCTACAGCTCTACGAGCTATGCATCGAAGCCGCCAACGGAGACGAAAGGGTCATGGCGAACTGGTTTCCCATGGCGCTCAAGGACGGGGCCCGCACCTGGCTCCTAAACCTGGCTCCTGGCACAATCTCCTTCTGGGACAAGATGCGCACTCGCTTCATCGCCAACTTCCAGGGCACCCGCGACGGCCCCCGGCCATGAGCGATCTGCGCCGCATCAAGCAGCAGCAAGGGCAGAAATACATCCAGCGCTTCAACAACGCTCGCCTCAAGATCCCCAAGGTGACTGAAGAAGCCATCATCTCGGCCTTCTCCGATGGCGTACACGACATCAAGATGAAGGAGGAGCTAGCAGTCCATGAAGACCTGTGCACATCCCTGGAGCTGTTCAACCTAGCGACCAAATGCGCCAGGGCCGAGGAAGGGCGCCTTTCCCTCCTCGAACTCACGGCTGCCGACCCAGAAGAGAAGAAGCCCAAGGCCAAGGACATGAAGCGCAAGGGGGCTGCCATGCTTGCAGCGGAACCAGACACCAAGCGAGGCAGGGATCAGCCTAAGTCATCCAAGGGCAGCCGGTACTGCGTGTACCATGACCTACACACCCACAACACCAACGAATGTCAAGAGCTCAGGGCCGTGAGAGATGGACGTGTCAGCCGACGCCCCGAGCGCAACGACAAGGGCTATGGCCGAGGAGGAGGAAGAGGTGGCGGACGATGGGAAGACCGTGGCCCTCGCCAAGGGTGGCGTGCCCGACCTCGCGAGGATCGCTGGTAGGACCAGCCTCGCGAGGGAGGCTGGAGAGATCAGCCTCGTGAGGATCGCCCGCAGGGCAACGCAGGGCTTCCTCCTCTGCCGCCGCCGCCAAGGAGGAACGAAGGCCAGCATCAAGACGAGGAGACTGGGGGCTTCCAGGAGCCGCGCGCAATCGCTTGCATCTTGGGTGGAGCACAGGCCCCAGCCTCACAGCGCATCTTCAAGCAGTTTGCTCGCGAGGTGAATGCAGTCCTCCCCAAGCTTGAGGTCACGCGCCCTCTTAGGTGGTCTGCGTGCGTTATCACGTTCAGCTCAACGGATCAGCTCAAGTGCGCGGCAACGGCCGGAGTCCTCCCGATGCTTTGCTCCCCAGTCATCAGCAATGTGCAGGTCACCAGGACCCTCATTGACGGCGGAGCAGGACTCAATGTCCTGTCCATCGAGACGTTCGACAATCTCCAAGTGCCGTACGATCAGCTTCAGCCGACCAAGCCCTTCTCAGGAGTCGCTGACGGTTCCACTGTTCCAATAGGGTAGGTTCGCCTTCCAGTCACCTTCGGGCAACACAACAACTACCGCACCGAGCTCATTGACTTCGACGTCGCCCACATCCGTCTGCCATACAACGCCATCCTCGGGTACCCAGCCCTGGCCAAGTTCATGGCAGTGACTCACCATGGATACAATGTCCTCAAGATGCCAGGAAGCGGTGGAGTCATCACCGTACCCTGTGAAGAAAGGGACGCAGTGTGTTCACTTGAGCGCGCGTTTCAAGCCGCAGCAATCGAAGACCCGGACCACAGGAACAGAAGACTTCCCGAGGTGACCCTTAAGAAGAAGAAGGTTTTGCCTAGCCCAAGCCATAAGGAGGCAGTCGCCTCTGGAGGTGTTGCGCCAGGGTCTGCGCCCAATCAGGGAGCGCCACCCTCTCTCGCATAGGAAGGCGTGCCCGGAGCCCTCCTCAGGTGGGGCTCGGGGGCTCTTTCTTGGAGAGCCACTGACTTTGCCAAGGTCGCGAGGGAGGCGCTCGGGCACCACTTGGAGGGGTGCTTCCAGGCACATTTCCCTCAGGAAGGTACAAGGCAAGGAAGACCAAACCCACAGGAGTTCATCGCAAGGAACACCTAGGAGCTACAGGAGTCAAGAGTCATGCGCGGCAGCCGCCGCTTGCCTGCCGTAGCCCCACACCCAGGCGAGGATGGTGGGCAGCGCGTCTGCATAGACGTGCCAGGGCTCAACCGAGCCGCGTCTCAGGAGCGCCTCTGGCCTTCGCGCGTGGGGCGTTGCGAGGGTCCACCTCACAGCTACGTTCGCATGCCTTTTGGCCTGCCGAACGCGGTCGCCGCTCATCAGTGCCTGCTGAGGAGCATTCTGGAGGCTCAGGAGGTCAGGCATTGTGCGGTCCTGTTGGAGATGGAGATGGCCCTTGGAAACCCACCTGTGCCCCCGGAGCCTCCCGAGGCTCCTGGGCCTGGGGGCTCATGAGGGTTGACGTCTTCATCGCGCATCGTGTGCTTCTTCAACATCACTTCATCTTCAACGTCACCAGGTGACATCTTTCTAAGTTCCGTTTTTAGCTGGGAGCACCCACATGGCCGCATCATTCCTAGGTCGCGTGGGTCCGTCCCTGCGGCATGTATCTGTTTTGCTTATGCTCTTTACTTACCTTGTTGGGGGTGCCCCTCGGGTTGCATCATCCCCGAGCTGCTCGGGCCTGGCCCAGCGGCGTTTGCTTTTCTCGCGTCTATTTAAAATGAATTTCCTCCAGCATGCTTAACATACCCGACCTAATCGCCTGCTCGATTGACGCCTACCTATGGAGCCGCTCGCTTTGGCACAACATTTGCGGACGGGTCCGTCCCTGCAACGCCGATAAACCTGAGTGGTCGAGCTCTGGCCGCGGCAGCCCCGCAAGGCGCCACCTCACCAGGCCCTCGGTGCCCCAATCACTTCCCCGGAGCGACCAAAGGTTGGCTGGCAACCGTAACGACAGGTCTTGTTTCTCTTCATGATTGGTGTGCATGGCCTACTCCAGGAGCAACGCTGGGGACGTCGCGAGCTGTCTCTCCCTCTCTCCGGCACGGACCGCTTGCACGTTAAAAGGGCGGCGCCTGAGCATCGTGACTTGATGTCTACTACACAACCTTCTTCTTGTAGACGTTGTTGGGCCTCCAAGTGCAGAGGTTTGTAGGATAGTAGTAAATTTCCCTCAAGTGGATGACCTAAGGTTTATCAATCCGTAGGAGGCGTAGGATGAAGATGGTCCCTCTCAAGCAACCCTGCAACCAAATAACAAAGAGTCTCTTGTGTCCCCAACATACCCAATACAATGGTAAATTGTATAGGTGCACTAGTTCGGCGAAGAGATGGTGATACAAGTGCAATATGGATTGTAGATAAAAGTATTTGTAATCTGAAAATATAGAAACAGCAAGGTAACTAATGATAAAAGTGAGCGTAAACGGTATTGCAATACTAGGAAATAAGGCCTAGGGTTCATACTTTCGCTAGTGTAAGTTCCCTCAACAATACTAACATAATTGGATCATAAAACTATCCCTCAACATGCAACAAAGAGTCACTCCAAAGTCACTAATAGCAGAGAACGAACGAAGAGATTATGGTAGGGTACGAAACCACCTCAAAGTTATTCTTTCCAATCAATCCGTTGGGCTATTCCTATAAGTGTCACAAACAACCCTAGAGTTCGTACTAGAATAACACCTTAAGACACAAATCAACCAAAACCCTAATGTCACCTAGATACTCCAATGTCACCTCAAGTATCCATGGGTATGATTATACGATACGCATCACACAATCTCAGATTCATCTATTCAACCAACACAAAGGACCTCAAAGAGTGCCCCAAAGTTCTACCGGAGAATCACGACGAAAACATGTGCCAACCCCTATGCATAGGTTCATGGGCGGAACCCGCAAGTTGGTCACCAAAATATACATCAAGTGAATCACGTGATATCCCATTGTCACCACAGATATCCACGGCAAGACATACATCAAGTGTTCTCAAATCTTTAAAGACTCAATCCGATAAGATAACTCCAAAGGGGAAACTCAATTCATTACAAGAGAGTAGAGGGGGGGGGGGAGAAACATCATAGGATCCAAATATAATAGCAAAGCTCGCGATACATCAAGATCGTATCATCTCAAGAACACGAGAGAGAGAGAGAGATCAAACACATAGCTACTGGTACATACCCTCAGCCCCGAGGGAGAACTACTCCCTCCTCGTCATGGAGAGCACCGGGATGATGAAGATGTCCACCGGAGAGGGATTGCCCCCTCCGGCAGGGTGCCGGAATGGGTCTAGATTGGTTTTCGGTGGCTACGGAGGCTTCTGGCGGTGGAACTCCCGATCTATTCTGTGTTTTGGAAGTTTTAGGGTATATGGAGTTATATAGGCAGAAGAAGCACGTCAGGGGAGCCACGGGGGCCCCACCCTCGTGGGCAGCTCCCGTATCTTCTAACGTGGGGTCCAAGTCCATCAGATGTGTTTCCTTCCAAAAATAACTTCTCTAGTTGATTTCGTCCCATTTCGACTCCATCTGATATTCCTTTTCTTGAAAACACTTAAATAGGCATAAAACAGCAAATCTGGGTTGGGCCTCCGGTTAATAGGTTAGTCCCAAAAATAATATAAAAGTGGATAATAAAGCCCAATATTGCCCAAAACAGTAGATAATATAGCATGGAGCAATAAAAAATTATAAATACGTTGGAGACGTATCAAGCATCCCTAAGCTTAATTCCTGCTCGTCCTCGAGTAGGTAAATGATAAAAAATATATTTTTTGATGTGAAATGCTAGTTGGCATAATTTCAATGTAATTCTTCCTACTTGTGGCAAGAATATTCAGATCCGTAAGATTCAAGACAAAAGTTCATATTGACATAGAAATAATAATACTTCAAGCATACTAACTAAGCAATTATGTCTTCTCAAAATAACATGGCTAAAGAAAGTTATCCCTACAAAATCATATAGTCTGGCTATGCTTCATCTTCACCACACAAAATATTTAAATCATGCACAACCCCGATGACAAGCCAAGCAATTGTTTCATACTTTTGATGTTCTCAAACTTTTTCAATCTTCACGCAATACATGAGCGTGAGCCATGGATATAGCACTATAGCTGGAATAGAATGGTGGTTGTGGAGAAGACAAAAAGGGAGAAGATAGTCTCACATCGACTAGGCGTATCAACGGGCTATGGAGATGCCCATCAATAGATATCAATGTGAGTGAGTAGGGATTGCCATGCAACAGATGCACTAGAGCTATAAATGTATGAAAGCTCAACAAAAGAAACTAGTGGGTGTGCATCCAACTCGCTTGCTCACGAAGACCTAGGGCATTTTGAGGAAGCCCACCATTGGAATATACAAGCCAAGTTCTATAATGAAAGATTCCCACTAGTATATGAAAGTGATAACTCAAGAGACTCTCTATATGAAGAACATGGTGCTACTTTGAAGCACAAGTGTGGAAAAAAGGATAGTAGCATTGCCCCCCTTGTTTTTTTATTTGGCCTTTCATTTTTTTATTTGGCCTTTCTTTTTTTTATTTGGGACATTGCTGTATCGAATGATGATCATCACACTTCTATTTATTTACAACTCAATGATACAACTCGATACTAGAACAAAGTAGGACTCTATATGAATGCCTCCGGCGGTGTACCGGGATATGCAATGAATCAAGAGTGACAAGTATGAAAGAATCATGAACCGTGGCTTTGCCACAAATACTATGTCAACCACATGATCATGCTAAGCAATATGACAATGATGAAGCGTGTAATAATAAATGGAACGGTGGAAAGTTGCATGGCAATATATCTCAGAATGGCTATGGAAATGCCATAATAGGTAGGTATGGTGGCTGTTTTGAGGAAGGTATATGGTGGGTGTATGGTACCGGCGAAAGTTGCGCGGTACTAGAGAGGCTAGCAATGGTGGAAGGGTGAGAGTGCGTATAATCCATGGACTCAACATTAGTCATAAAGAACTCACATACTTATTGCAAAAATCTATTAGTTATCAAAACAAAGTACTACGCGCATGCTCCTAGGGGGATAGATTGGTAGGAAAGACCATCGCTCGTCCCCGACCGCCACTCATAAGGAAGACAATCAATAAATAAATCATGCTCTGACTTCATCACATAACGGTTCACCATACGTTCATGCTACGGGATCACAAACTTCAACACAAGTATTTCTCAAATTCACAACTACTCAACTAGCATGACTCTAATATTACCATCTTCATATCTCAAAACAATCATCAAGTATCAAACTTTTCTTAGTATTCAACACACTCATAAGAGAATTTTATTATTAATCTTGTATACCTAGCATATTAGGATTTTAAGCAAATTACCATGCTATTTAAGACTCTCAAAATAATCTAAGTGAAGCATGATAGTTCATCTATTTCTTCAAAATAAAACTACGACCATGCTCTAAAAAATATAAGTGAAGCACTAGAGCAACAACAAACTACTCCGAAAGATATAAGTGAAGATCAATGAGTAGTTTAATAATTATGCAACTATGTGAAGACTCTCTAACATTTAATAATTTCAGATCTTGGTATTTTATTCAAACAGCAAGCAAAGCAAAAGAAAATGACATCTAAGAATAGCAAACATCATGTGAAGAAGCAAAAACTTAGGATCAATCGATACTAACCAATAATTGTTGAAGAAGAAAGGTGGGATGCCAACCGGGGCATCCCCAAGCTTAGATGATTGAGACTTCTTGAAATATTATCTTGGGATGCCTTGGGCATCCCCAAGCTTGAGCTTTTGTGTCTCCTTAATTCCTCTCATATCACGGTCTCCCTAAATCTCAAAAGCTTCATCCACACAAAACTCAACAAGGACTCGTGAGATAAGTTAGTATAAACCATTGCAAAAACCTTATCATACCCTACTGTAGCAAATCACTAAAATTGTTATTCAACATTGAATACTAAATGCCTCTGCATATTTAGTAGTCCTATCCTCGAATAGAATCATTAAAGAAGCAAACATATGCAAACATAGCAGCAATCTGCCTAAACAGGATAGTCTGTAAAGAATGCAGAAACATCCATACTTCCATAGCTCCAAAAATTATGAAATAAAATTCCCATTGTAGTAAATTTATCAGATCTTAATATGCAAAAGGTTTCAACATTTTATCACATTGTGACTTTTCTAGGGAATTATTGCAACATCGGTAAACTTTCTGTTTTCAAACAGCAACATGTGGACTTGTAACATAGACATAGTAAAGACTATCAATGCCACTTTTATTGGAATAAAAGATGCAAAACATTGTTCTAAATAACATAAAGTAAATCCTAACAAAATAAATTGACGCTCCAAGCAAAACACATATCATGTGGTGAATAAAAATATAGCTCCAAGTAAACTTACAGATGAACCAAGATGAAAGAGGGGATGCCTTCCGGGGCATCCCCAAGCTTAGGCTCTTGGTTGTCCTTGAATATTACCTTGGGGTGCCTTGGGCATCCCCAAGCTTAGGCTCTTGCCACTCCTTATTCCATAGTCCATCGAATCCTTACCCAAAACTTGAAAACTTCACAACACAAAACTTAACAGAAAACTCGTAAGCTCCGTTAGTATAAGAAAATAAATCACCACTTCAAGGTACTATAATGAAATCATTCTTTATTTGTATTGGTGTTAAACCTACTGTATTCCAACTTCTCTATGGTTTATAAACTATTTACTAACCATAGATTCATCAAAATAAGTAAACAACACAATGGAAACAGAATCTGTCAAAAACAGAACAGTCTGTAGTAATATGGATCAAACGTATACTTATAGTACTCATAAAATTCTCAAATAAATTGATGAACCTGAGGAATTTATCTATTAATCATCTGCAAAAAGAATTAACTAAATAGCACTCTCCAAATAAAAATGGCAGCAGTTCTCGTGAGCGCTAAAGTTTCTGTTTTTGACAGCATGATCAACAAGACTTTCCCCAAGTCTTCCCAAAGGTTCTACTTGGCACAAACACTAACTAAAAGCATAAAATCACATCTAAACAGAGGCTAGATGAATTATTTATTACTAAAAAGGAGCAAAAAGCAAGGAACTAAAATAAAATTGGGTTGCCTTCGAACAAGCGCTATCGTTTAACGCCCCTAGCTAGGCATGATGATTTCAATGATGCTCACATAAAGAATAAGAATTGAAACATAAAGAGAGCATCATGAAGAATATGACTAGCACATTTAAGTCTAACATACTTCCTATGCATAGGGATTTTGTGAGCAAACAACTTGTGGGAACAAGAATCAACTTGCATAGGAAGGTAAAACAAGCAAAACTTCAAAACTTTAAGCACATAGAGAGGAAACTTGATATTATTGCAATTCCTACAAGCATATATTCCTCCATCATAATAATTTTCAGTAGCATAATGAATGAATTCAACAATATAACCAGCACCTAAAGCATTCTTTTCTTGAATAGTAGTGGGAGCAAACTCAACAAAGTAACTATCATGGGATTGAAAATTGAAATCAAGATGACAAGTTTCATTGTTATCAATATTCTTTAAAGCATACATGTCATCAAAATAATCATCATAGATAGGAGGCATGCTTTCATCATAATAAATTTGCTCATCAAAACTTGGGGGACAAGAAATATCATCTTCATCAAACATAGCTTCCCCAAGATTGTGGCTTTGCATATCATTAGCATCATAGATATTCAAGGAATTCATACTAACAACATTGCAATCATGATCATCATTCAAATATTTAGTGCCAAGCATTCTATAGATTTCTTCTTCTAGCACTTGAGAACAATTATCCTTTCCATCATACTCACGAAAGATATAAAAAAGGTGAAGCGTATGAGACAAACTCAATTCCATTTTTTGTAATTTTCTTTTATAAACTAAACTAGTGATAAAACAAGAAAATAAAAGACTCGATTGCAAGATCTAAAGATATACCTTCAAGTGCTAACCTCCCCGGCAATGGCGCCAGAAAATAGCTTGATGTCTACTACACAACCTTCTTCTTGTAGTTGTTGTTGGGCCTCCAAGTGCAGAGGTTTGTAAGACAGTAGCAAATTTCCCTCAAGTGGATGACCTAAGGTTTATCAATCCGTAGGAGGCGTAGGATGAAGATGGTCTCTCTCAATCAACCCTGCAACCAAATAACAAAGAGTCTCTTGTGTCCCCAACACACCCAATACAATGGTAAATTGTATAGGTGCACTAGTTCGGCGAAGAGATGGTGATACAAGTGCAATATGGATGGTAGATAAAAGTATTTGTAATATGAAAATATAAAAACAGCAAGGTAACTAATGATAAAAGTGAGCGTAAACGGTATTGCAATGCTAGGAAATAAGGCCTAGGGTTCATACTTTCGCTAGTGTAAGTTCCCTCAACAATACTAACATAATTGGATCATAAAACTATCCCTCAACATGCAACAAAGAGTCACTCCAAAGTCACTAATAGCGGAGAACGAACGAAGAGATTATGGTAGGGTACGAAACCACCTCAAAGTTATTCTTTCCAATCAATCCGTTGGGCTATTCCTATAAGTGTCACAAACAGCCCTATAGTTCGTACTAGAATAACACCTTAAGACACAAATCAACCAAAACCCTAATGTCACCTAGATACTACAATGTCACCAAAAGTATCCGTGGGTATGATTATACAATACGCATCACACAATCTCAGATTCATCTATTCAACCAACACAAAGGACCTCAAAGAGTGCCCCAAAGTTCTACCGGAGAATCACGACGAAAACGTGTGCCAACCCCTATGCATAGGTTCATGGGCGGAACCCGCAAGTTGGTCACCAAAACATACATCAAGTGAATCACGTGATATCCCATTGTCACCACAGATATCCACGGCAAGACATACATCAAGTGTTCTCAAATCTTTAAAGACTCAATCCGAGAAGATAACTTCAAAGGGGAAACTCAATTCATTACAAGAGAGTAGAGGGGGGGGGGGAAGAAACATCATAGGATCCAAATATAATAGCAAAGCTTGTGCTACATCAAGATCGTATCATCTCAAGAACACGAGATAGAGGGATCAAACACATAGCTATTGGTACATACCCTCAGCCCCGAGGGAGAACTACTCCCTCCTCGTCATGGAGAGCACCGGGATGGTGAAGATGTCCACCGGAGAGGGATTGCCCCCTCCGGCAGGGTGCCGGAACGGGTCTAGATTGGTTTTCGGTGGCTACGGAGGCTTCTGGCGGCGGAACTCCCGATCTATTCTGTGTTCTGGAAGTTTTAGGGTATATGGAGTTATATAGGCAGAAGAAGCACGTCAGGGGAGCCACGGGGGCCCCACGAGGCAGGGGGCGCGCCCTAGGGGGGTGGGCGTGCCCCCACCCTCGTGGGCAGCTCCTGTATCTTCTAACGTGGTGACGCAGAGCATCCCACGTTCATCCCCATGTACACTCCGACTACTCTCCAAACCCCAAGTGGACATATGACGAGACCTCGAACATACGCCATTGGACACAAGGTGAACTCGCTCCTCTCCGAACCATCACTTTCTACATGTGAGATATGGCTACTACCTCCAACGTGTGTTCTATGCATGATCAGGTACTTGGAGGAAAGCCACGAAGTCACCACATCCAACGGAACAGCTAGCGAGGACGCCAAGTACAAGGACCAAGAGAAGAAGCTGCGTGAAGCTACGGCCACCGTACGACCGGCCCAGCCCGGACGTCCGGCCCCTGAGGACCCGAGCCGAATCTACGGACGACCGGAGCCACCGGACGTCCGACGACTCCCAGCGCCCAGACGACCGCCAGACACCGGATGTCCGACACTCTCCAGCGCCCGGACGACCGATGCCGACCGGACGTCCGACACCACCTGTCCAGAGCCAAAACACCGGACGTCCGACATGAACCGGATGACCGATGCCGACCGGACGTCCGACACCACCTGTCTAGAGCCAAAATGCCGGACGTCCGACATGAACCGGACGACCGGACCCTCGCGAGCCACCGGACGTCCGGTACCTGTCAGACGTCCGATGCCTGTGCGCCCGCCCGTGCGTTGGGCCAAAACCACTTACCCTTTCATTTTGCACTAAGACTATAAATAGACCTCTCCCTCCTCCTTTCTAGGGTTAGCATTGTGATAGCTCATTTGATAGATAGATCTACACTCATCCATATCGGATCTACTCCTTGAGAGAGACCGCAACCCCTCTTCGGAGAAGATCCACCTTGGATTCAAGACCTCCTTGCGGAGAAGACCCCCTTGTGGATTCAAGACCTCCTCACGGAGAAGAACCGGTTACCTCTTGTATCGTCCGTTGTTGACTTTGGATCTTGTATCTCTCTTTGTGTTCATGGATCTAGCACATGTGTGATCATTCTTGTTGGTTTGAGTGTTCTCTTGTGTTCCCCTCGTGATTTTCCCCTTGTTTCCCTCCTCGTGTTCTTCGCGTTCTTCGTGGGATCCGCTCCTTTCGTGAAAGATCGGGCCACTAGGGTTCTACCCTACATCATCTCGGATCAGAGCCAGCTTGTCTCTTGATACCATCATCTTGGTATCATGAGCCATGTTGATCACGATTTCGGAGCCTCCCCCACCGTTTTCTAGCCTTCTTTTGCTTGACTTCGTCCTAAGTTCAAAAATCCCCACCAAAAATAGCCCCAATTTTTTTTGTGATTTGTTGGTTTGATGATGTTTTGTTGATTTTGATCCATGGATTTGCTTGGTTTCAAGTGGATCTAGCATTTCCCCAATTTTCACTTTCCATCCACGAAATCTCATCAATTTTGACCCCAAAATCCCCAAATTCCGCCCAAAATCGCATCCCGGATCTGAAATCTCGCGTTGACCCCGACCACCGGACGACCGTCACTTTACCGGACGTCCGGAGCCGCAGGAACCACCGGATGTCCGACCTTACTGGACGACCGGAACCCCTAACCCGAGCTGAAATTAGCAGATTTCCGACCCGACCGGACGTCCGGCGACCGGACATCCGTCCATTTCCGGACGTCCGCTACCTGTAGATATCAACTTCGGCTAATTTTTGTTTCGGACATAACTAATTCATCAGAACTCCGATTTTGACGTTCTTTAACTCGTTTTGAAGCTCTTGACATCCCCCTTCCCACAAAAATACCACCAACATCTTTTGACTCCATCAAAGTTTGTGTATTTTGGCATCTTTGCCTAGGGCCTCCACCACATCATCCGCTACACCATCACCGACTTCCGCAACCTAACCCATATTGATCCCCAGCGCATATGTGGTTGCTTGAGGAGTGATTTGAGTCTCCTAAGGTGTCTAGGCTACTTAGGGACGGTTGCTTCTTCATCAACCACCACCACCACTTCCGCATAACCTTGCCCACCATACACTTACGCCACCCCAACTTAACCCAATTTTGGTTGTGTTGTGAGTTGTGTCTCCTAAGGTGTTTCGACTACTTAGGGACCGTGCTTTCAACTCCGACACCGTGTATAGTCCACCACCATAACCTCCACTTCCACATTGCCTAGTGCAACACCACCACTTCCCGCTACCACCATTTGACATTTGAGATTTTGAGTTCGCGGTTTTTCCGTTTCCTAAGGTGTTTCGGCTACTTAGGGACGAGTCTCCATCATCTTGGTATCTCCATCAAGATCACCGCCACTCATCATCGCCACGGACGGTAACCTCCATATTATCTCGATATCGTGGTATCCCTCCATTGTATATTCCCTTGCCATTGCATTGATAACCCCTAGCCCATTTTGCGTTACTTGCCTATCGAGACTAGCCATTTGAGTATTGCCGGCAACATTACTTGTGCACATTAGTGATCTACACCATACATTGCATACATACCATATCATATTGGTATCATATCATCTCGTGTGCCTCAAGTTTGTTCCCGCATATATACAATTGCTACCTTGGTTTGTGCATTTCGCAAAGTGGCCTTACAAAAAAAGAATAAAGCTTTTAAGCAAAGAAAAAGATTGAACAAAGAGCTTGTAAGCAAGTGCCATAGCATCATACCACATTGCATATAAGATCATCTTGGATCATACCACCGGAACATCATACATATATAGCATACTTGGGATAGAAGTTGTTACATTTTGCAATTTATAGGTTGTGCACAAGTGTCGTATCCGCTATTGAGCAATCGTGCTAGCGTCTCTCTTGAGTTGTGCAACACGAGCGTTTTCCGTGGACTCCACATTTTGTGCTCATCCTTGGTTGCACGACCCCATTTATCTATCCGTGTGTGTGTTTCCATGTGTCACATATTGCTATTGGTCTACTTGTTACACTTGCAAATTTGTGAATCTCTTTCAACATTATTGACTCTTGCTAACATTTTACATCAAATTTTTGTGCCACTATCCTCACCGAGCTCCACCATAAGCCTTACTTGTGTAGGTGTGAGAAACCGACAAGAATTGGTACCAATTGTGCTATTTCCTTATCCACATTGGAGTGATCATTGATCCACTTTCAACTTCGGTCAAGGTACATTTGGTATTCGTTCTTATCTTTCTCCACTCATATTGGCTTGAATCTTGTGATGGATAGACAAGGCATTTCATCTCTGGTCTTCCACAACAACGATGACGTGAACAACTACATCACCAAAGCGTCAATTTTCGATCTACAACGACAAATGCAAGGCGCACAATCAAGATTGCGAGAGCGCATCGAGAACCTCTTCATCGACATTCGTCACTCCGAAGCGAGGAAAAGGAACTACATCGACAACAAGCTTTCCACATAAAAGAAGGAGCAAGATGCAAGGATGGAGGAGATTAGAGCCTTGATCAAGTCTTCTTCCCCTTCGTCATCCTCAAGGTGGCGACATTCAAGCCACAAGTCTTCGAAGCGCCCAAGCGATGCAAGCGCAAGTCGTCCACATCCACATCTCCATGGTGACCATCATCACGTTCATGATACACATCATCATGAAGGGCAAGTCACCTCCAAGCATCATGTGCACGACGACGACGAATGACATCTACTACGAGCTCAAGCATGACAACGACATCATCATCATGAAGATGCTCCACAAGCGCAAGTGCACAAGTCCCAACAAGCACTACCTCACGCCAAGTCGAAGCCTCATGAGCACAAAAGAAGACCGCGGGACGACCACCACAAAGACGGCGCTACGGCTACATCAACCACTTCGGCATATTTGCCAAGTGTTCTCAAGGCATCTTCGCCTTTGGATGAACGGCATCTTCGCCTACTTCCCACGTGTACGCCTACATCGACTTCATCAAGTCCAAGGCGACTATCTACGAGCGAGGGCGACACTTCCATCTTTGGAATCCCCCCAAGGAAGATGACCGAGCATGGGAAATTCCCTTCGGTCATGGAGACGAGCTACGAGGTGCCACATCATATGGGCCTCCAACAACAAGACGGTGACAAGAAGGTTGAGCATGGGACTATCCCTTCAACCAAGGCGGCGATAGGAGTTGAGCATGGAGACGTTTGCACCAACATCTCTCCGACACCCACATATAAAGAGATGACCCAATTCCCATGTGAGGAGAGCCACCCCAACATGAGTGATATGAGTGACTCCACCATATGTGACATTGAGAGCATTTCCCATGAAAGGATGAGTGTGACCACCACTAGCCCCACACATGAGAGCATGCCACACATCCTATGTGAGGTTGAGCGCCATTTGCGTGACTCCACCAACCATATGAGTGAGAGCATCCTTGAGGGAGTGAGTGAGCCACAACACTTAGTGAGTGAGGTAGTTGACACGGCATGTGAGGACATTATGATTTCTAACGACTTACCCTCTACTCCGAGTGTGTTTTCTTCTTTGGTGCTAGGTCTCCTACATGACGACATGCCTATCCTCGACGAGTTCATACCTCCAATGGAGACGACGATGGCCATGGTGGACGATGATGCACCCCCACATGGTTCCATCAAGATGAAGATGACAACGATCGGATCTTCGACACCTCATCTACAACACATGAGCGATGCTCCAAAGGTAACATAGGTGATGGTGCTTCTCTTGTGCCACTAGTGGACTCTCTTGACAATGATTGCTTGCATGATGTTGATCCTCCTATTCCCATGCTTCATGCTAGTGCGACTTCTTCATGTCTTGACTTACCTATTTATGATGAATATGATGATGAGCATGTTGATTTGCTTAGTTGTGATGCTATGCTCCATAGGATATCATGTGCAAATTCTTTTGGTCACATCATGTTTGACAATCCATTGAACTTGTCATATGCTATGAGTGAGATCTCCCATATAGCCTCATTTCAATCTCAACATAGTAACTATGCATGCCCCATTAAAACCAATCCCATTTGCACTTATGGCATAGATGACGAGATGATGGTCATTGGCTTTTGTTTTTCATGTGATGATATTGCCATGCTTCCTTTACATGATTTGCGCAATTCATCTACTATGTCATGCCATGATCACATTGAACCAAATATGCATTGTTTTAGATGTTGTCAATATTCTCCACGTGATTTTTCTACTCTTGCTCATGAGGATACCCCATAGTTTCCTCATACATGTTTGGAGATTTTGATTCATCCCATCCTTTGCATGATTTCCATGATTGCTTGCACCATATGCATTCCATGAATAACAATGCTCTAGATATTTCCCATGATGCATTACACAATTTGAGTCTCCATTATGCTATACATAACAACAAACCTATCATGATGGATGACATGTTTCTATATCACGCATCTCATTTATTTGAGCATTGGATATTTGGTGCTAACCAACACAAGCACGTATGCATCATGATGGATGATGCGTACATCTACCACGCACACACAATTTTCCCTTTGTATTTGCTTTGTGTAGGTACTCACGTATACTCGTTAACCTCTCAATCACAAGAGTTGACGAAACGAGCTCTTGAGAGCAACACTGACTTGGGATCCCGTGGACTATCATTCCCACCATTCCTTTTGCGCACAGACTACGCGCATCTCTTTTACTTGTCTCTCACACGACTATGGGATATTTACCATTTGTCACCTTATGCTCATTTTACCGTTCTCACTTTGCATGCTATGCTTGCTCCTATGCCTTTGCCATGCCATTGTGACCCTTGCTTGCATCTAC
Source organism: Triticum aestivum (assembly GCF_018294505.1). Taxonomy (NCBI): domain Eukaryota; kingdom Viridiplantae; phylum Streptophyta; class Magnoliopsida; order Poales; family Poaceae; genus Triticum; species Triticum aestivum. Next base: position 80,795,338 of record NC_057809.1, read on the forward strand.
CCATGATTCACCATTATGCTACTTCTATGTGTATTTGCATGCTTGGTGAAGATCCTTGTTGTTATTGCCATGTTTATCATGTGCCTCATGCTATTGATGCTATTTTCCTCATATCTTGCCTTCATGCTTGTGATATGTCTTGTGCATTATTCATGACCACTATTTGCACACATGACATACTTGACATGATTCCTTCTAGTACGTTGCATCTTCGCACTACTAGCTTGCTTGCCTTGATTCACATGATTGCTTGCTTTGTCGCATCACCCATGTTCCATTCTTACTTGCTTTCTTGGGTTGATGACGTATATGTTCATACCTCTCACATGATATATTTTGTTCATTGTCGCTTGCCTCCACTTGTTGCATCTATGCTTATTGATCATGGAGACTTGGACACCTTACTTGTGATGCATGCTTGCTTGATTATGCCTATTGTATTTGGTTGTTCTCGCGTCATATGCCTCCATACTATGAAATGCTCCCTTGTCCTTTCTTATGATGAGCATGATGCATCCACTTGTTGGGTATTTTACCGCACGAATGATAGGTTTTCCGCTAACCTCATTTGTTTTTCCGAGTGTTTGTCATGTTCTTTCATGTTGAAGGATTCACAAGGCGATACCGTCATGACACAATTTGGTCATGTGAAGGCATACACGATGTGCAACACCAACATTTGCGAGAATCTCCTAAAGGTGAACTCCTTCCCTTTGAGCCATCCTCAAATATGCATATTGGATGGGTCACTCTTTCATTGTTGTTTCCTTCTTCTTGTCTACATGTTACATCTATTGGACGGAGGACTGACATTGGAGATGGAACCCATGTACCTTCAAGTTGAGGAGTGCTCGGACTTATTGGATGCACCTTCGAACCTCCACTCATGCCACGACATCGAGCATTGGTACACCAACACCTCCATATTTGTTGATTGTGCTCACACTTGTCATGCTCATTGGACATCTTACACACATGACAAATTTGCATCTCATGCATGGTTTGACTCCCATTACGATTGCCTTGTTGCATCTTGTATTCCCATGTCATCCATGATATATGAGCTTGTGCATTTCCTTAGCAAATTTGTTGTGATCTTTCTTGATGGCATATTCATACATCATGATCATATTGCCCATCATCAATTGCATGATCACATACTCATCTTGAGCATCCATTGCCATATTCATGCTATTGATAAACCGTCTCACTATGACATCATTTTGCACCATGGTTGCATTCATCATATTCTTGCTTTTGCTACCATGAATGTTGTGCATACATTTCCATATCTTTTGGATAAGCTTCATGCACCTTGTCATGATCAATCTTGTTGCACAGACTCATTCTTACATGATGGACACTTTGTGTGCTCTAACCATTGTATTTCCGAGTGTCGTTTGTGTTTGCTCTTTTTGCATGTATACCACTCCGGCAACACCTTGGAGTACTTGGATTGCGCAACGTCTTCCACTCCGTCCAACTACAAGTCCGTCCACGACTACCGTTTCCATGGTGATGAGGATCACGATCCGAGGTCGGATCTTTCCCAAGGGAGGGAGATGATGTGGAGCATCCCACGTTCATCCCCATGTACACTCCAACTACTCTCCAAACCCCAAGTGGACATATGACGAGACCTCGAACATACACCATTGGACACAAGGTGAACTCGCTCTTCTCCGAACCATCACTTTCTACATGTGAGATATGGCTACTACCTCCAACGTGTGTTCTATGTATGATCAGGTACTTGGAGGAAAGCCACGAAGTCACCACATCCAACGGAACAGCTAGCGAGGACGCCAAGTACAAGGACCAAGAGAAGAAGCTGCGCGAAGCTACGGCCACTGGACGACCGGCCCAGCCCGGACGTCCGGCCCCTGAGGACCCGAGCCGAATCTACGGATGACCGGAGCCACCGGACGTCCGATGACTCCCAGTGCCTGGACGACCACCAGACACCGGACGTCCGACACTCTCCAGCGCCTAGACGACCGACGCTGACCGTACATCTCACACCACCTGTCTAGAGCCAAAACGCCGGACGTCCGACATGAACCGGACGACCGGACCCTCACGAGCCACCGGACGTCCGGTACCTGTCGGACGTCCGATGCCTGTGCGCTCGCCCGTGCGTTGGGCCAAAGCCACTTACCCTTTCATTTTGCACTAAGACTATAAATAGACCTCTCCCTCCTCCTTTCTAGGGTTAGCGTTGTGATAGCTCATTTGATAGATAGAGCTACGCTCATCCATATCGGATCTACTCCTTGAGAGAGACCGCGGCCCCTCTTCGGAGAAGATCCACCTTGGATTCAAGACCTCCTTGCGGAGAAGATCCCCTTGTGGATTCAAGACCTCCTCACGGAGAAGAACCGGTTACCTCTTGTATCGTCCGCTGTTGACTTTGGATCTTGTATCTCTCTTTGTGTTCATGGATCTAGCGCATGTGTGATCATTCTTGTTGGTTTGAGTGTTCTCTTGTGTTCCCCTCGTTTCCCTCCTCGTGTTCTTTGCGTTCTTCGCGGGATCCGCTCCTTTCGTGAAAGATCAGGCCACTAGGGTTCTTCCCTACATCACGTGGGGTCCAAGTCCATCAGGTGTGTTCCCTTCCAAAAATAACTTCTCTAGTTGATTTCGTTCCGTTTTGACTCCGCCTGATATTCCTTTTCTTCAAAACACCGAAATAGGCATAAAACAACAAATCTGGGCCGGGCCTCCGGTTAATAGGTTAGTCCCAAAAATAATATAAAAGTGGATAATAAAGCCCAATATTGCCCAAAACAGTAGATAATATAGCATGGAGCAATCAAAAATTATAGATACGTTGGAGAGGTATCACGACTCATGGGCTCCTACTGGCTGTCCAGCCCTCACTCCCTGGCCTTGACCCACGGCATCGCGACCTGTCATACCAGCGGCGGCTGAGCTCGCTCGAGGGCCGGGACCTGAGGACGTAGAGCATTAAGGAAAGTGCGGGGGAGTGGGAAGAAGCTCACGAGGACCTAACCCAGCAGCGCCTCAGCTGCCACCACTCGGGCCGGGCGCTTCATCGAGGAACTACACCAGACTCAAGAGATAAGTCACGCCCTTACAGGAGTTGGATCAATGCAGCGCCAAACCCCCGCCCAGTGCGGCTCTGTCATGGCGACGTTGCCTTCCTTTCTCGCCCAGCGAGGGCTGCTTGAGCGCTAAAGGGGACCTCCCGAGCATCACGACTCAGGGGCTCTTACCGGACCTCGGGCCGCTCACCTCCTGGCCTTGACCACGGCATCACGACCTGGCATACCAGCGATGGCTGAAGCCTGCCTGGGGACTGGGACCTGTCGGCGTAGAGCGCCAAGTCCTCGTGAGGATAGAAAGGGGGAGCCGAGCCGGGACAGGACAAGCACCTCGCATTGATTCATATTAAGATATAATGTTCACAAAAGACATGGCAGGCGCCTTACATACCCCCACGGGGTGTTGCTTCGATTCCTCGCAGGGAACAAAAGTACTGATCCTAAGGAACGCTAATCGCCCGCACTTCCACTAGGGATGCCATCATCAACAGTGGGCTGCCCAACGTCGGTGCCAACCCCATCCAGATCGGTGGCATCGGTGGCTGGACGCAGCTGCCCCGCCCCGAGCACGGCGCGAGCTCGGGGGCTCGCAGCTGTCGTCGCTCGTCTCCGGAGTCGCGAGGAGCTCGGGGGAGCAGCTGGATTCCCCAGCTCCTCCGCTGCTGCCTGAGGAGCTGCTGGAGGGCCGATGGGCGGGCCAGGTCCTCGCCGGTTCATTGCCCCTGACGCTCTCTGATGTCTACTACACAACCTTCTTCTTGTAGACATTGTTGGGCCTCCAAGTGCAGAGGTTTGTAGGACAGTAGCAAATTTCCCTCAAGTGGATGACCTAAGGTTTATCAATCCATAGGAGGCGTAGGATGAAGATGGTCTCTCTCAAGCAACTCTGCAACCAAATAACAAAGAGTCTCTTGTGTCCCCAACACACCCAATACAATGGTAAATTGTATAGGTGCACTAGTTCGGCGAAGAGATGGTGATACAAGTGTAATATGGATGGTAGATATAGGTATTTGTAATCTGAAATTATAAAAACAGCAAGGTAACGAATGATAAAAGTGAGCGTAAATGGTATTGCAATGCCAGGAAACAAGGCCTAGGGTTCATACTTTCGCTAGTGTAAGTTCCCTCAACAATAATATCATAATTGGATCACATCACTATCCCTCAACATGCAACAAAGAGTCACTCCAAAGTCACTAATAGCGGAGAACAAACGAAGAGATTATGGTAGGGTACGAAACCGCCTCAAAGTTATTCTTTCCAATCAATCCGTTGGGCTATTCCTATAAGTGTCACAAACAGCCCTAGAGTTCGTACTAGAATAACACCTTAAGACACAGATCAATCAAAACCCTAATGTCACCTAGATACTCCAATGTCACCTCAAGTATCCGTGGGTATGATTATACGATATGCATCACACAATCTCAGATTCATCTATTCAACCAACACAAAGGACCTCAAAGAGTGCCCCAAAGCTCTACCGGAGAATCACGACGAAAACGTGTGCCAACCCCTATGCATAGGTTCATGGGCGGAACCCGCAAGTTGATCACCAAAACATACATCAAGTGAATCACATGATATCCCATTGTCACCACAGATACGCACGGCAAGACATACATCAAGTGTTCTCAAATCTTTAAAGACTCAATCCGATAAGATTACTTCAAAGGGGAAACTCAATTCATTACAAGAGAGAAGAGGGGGAGGAGAAACATAAGATCCAACTATAATAGCAAAGCTCGCGATACATCAAGATCGTGCCAAATCAAGAACACGAGAGAGAGAGAGAGATCAAACACATAGCTACTGGTACATACCCTCAGCCCCGAGGGAGAACTACTCCCTCCTCGTCATGGAGAGCACCGGGATGATGAAGATGGACACCGAAGAGGGATTGCCCCCTCCGGTAGGGTGCCGGAACGGGTCTAGATTTGCTTTTGGTGGCTACGGAGGCTTCTGGCGGCGGAACTCCCGATCTAATCTCTGTTCTGGAAGTTTTACGATACGTAGGTATATATGGGTGAAAGGAGTACATCGGTGGACCGAAGGGGGGGCCACGAGGCAGGGGGCGCCCTAGGGGGTGGGCGCGCCCCCTACCCTCGTGAGCTCCTCCTTCATCTTCTGACGTAGGGTCCAAGTCTATCCGGTAGGTTTCCTTCCAAAAATAACTTCTCCAGTTGATTTCGTCCCGTTTCGACTCCGTTTGATATTCCTTTTCCTGGAAACATTGAAATAGGCATAAAACAGCAAATCTGGGCTGGGCCTCCGGTTAATAGGTTAGTCCCAAAAATAATATAAAAGTGGAAAATAAAGCCCAATATTGCCTAAAACAGTAGATAATATAGAATGGAGCAATCAAAAATTATAGATACATTGGAGACGTATCAAGCATCCCCAAGCTTAATTCTTGCTCGTCCTCGAGTAGGTAAATGATAAAAAGATAATTTTTGATGTGGAATGCTAGTTGGCATAATTTCAATGTAATTCTTCTTAATTGTGGTATGAATATTCAGATCCATAAGATTCAAGACAAAAGTTTAATATTGACATAAAAATAATAATACTTCAAGCATACTAACTAAGCAATTATGTCTTCTCAAAATAACATGGCCAAAGAAAGCTATGCCTACAAAATCATATAGTCTGGCTATGCTCTATCTTCACCACACAAAATATTTAAATCATGCACAACGCCGATGACAAGCGAAGCAATTGTTTCATACTTTTGATGTTCTCAAACTTTTCAATCTTCACGCAATACATGAGCGTGAGCCATGGATATAGCACTATATGTGGAATAGAATGGTGGTTGTGGAGAAGACAAAAAGGAGAAGATAGTCTCACATCAACTAGGCGTATCAACGGGCTATTGAGATGCCCATCAATAGATATCAATGTGAGTGAGTAGGGATTGCCATGCAACGGATGCACTAGAGCTATAAGTATATGAAAGCTCAACAAAAGAAACTAGTGGGTGTGCATCCAACTTGCTTGCTCACGAAGACCTAAGGCATTTTGAGGAAGCCTATCATTGGAATATACAAGCCAAGTTCTATAATGTAAAATTCCCACTAGTATATGAAAGTGACAACATAGGAGACTCTCTATCATGAAGATCATGGTGCTACTTTGAAGCACAAGTGTGGTAAAAGGATAGTAGCATTGTCTCTTCTCTCTTTTTCTCTCATTTTATTATTATTATTTTTTATTTGGGCCTTCTCTTTTTTTACGGCCTCTTTTTTTATTTGGACTTCTTTGGCCTCTTTTTTTTTGCGTCTGGAGTCTCATGCCGACTTGTGGGGGAATCATAGTCTCCATCATCCTTTCCTCACTGGGACAATGCTCTAATAATGATGATCATCACACTTTTATTTACTTACAACTCAAGAATTACAACTCGATACTTAGAACAAGATATGACTCTATATGAATGCCTCCGGCGGTGTACCGGGATGTGCAGTGATGCATGAGTGACATGTATGAAAGAATTATGAACGGTGGCTTTGCCACAAATATGATGTCAACTACATGATCATGCAAAGCAATATGACAATGATGAAGCGTGTCATAATAAACGGAATGGTGGAAAGTTTCATAGCAATATATCTCGGAATGGCTATGGAAATGCCATAATAGGTAGGTATGCTGGCTGTTTTGAGGAAGGTATATGGTGGGTTTATGGTACCGGCGAAAGTTGCGCGGTACTAGAGAGGCTAGCAATGGTGGAAGGGTGAGAGTGCGTATAATCCATGGACTCAACATTAGTCATAAATAACTCACATACTTATTACAAAAATCTATTAGTTATCGAAACAAAGTACTACACGCATGCTCCTAGGGGGATAGATTGGTAGGAAAAGACCATCGCTCATCCCCGACCGCCACTCATAAGGAGGACAATCAATAAATAAATCATGCTCCGACTTCATAACATAACGGTTCACCATACGTTCATGCTACGGGAATCACAAAATTCAACACAAGTATTTCTCAAATTCACAACTACTCAACTAGCATGACTCTAATATCACCATCTCCATATCTCAAAACAATTATCAAGTATCAAACTTCTCATAGTATTCAACACACTCATCAGAGAATTTTATTATTCTTGAATACCTAGCATATTAGGATTTTAAGCAAATTACCATGCTATTAAGACTCTCAAAATAATCTAAGTGAAGCATGAGAGTTCATCTATTTCTTCAAAATAAAACTACGACCATGCTCTAAAAGATATAAGTGAAGCACTAGAGCAAATGACAAACTACTCCAAAAGATATAAGTGAAGATCAAGGAGTAGTCGAATAATTATGCAACGATGTGAAGACTCTCTAACATTTAATAATTTCAGATCTTGGTATTTTATTCAAACAACAAGCAAAGCAAAATAAAATGACATTCTAAGAATGGCAAACATCATGTGAAGAAGCAAAAACTTAGGATCAACCGAAACTAACCGATAGTTGTTGAAGAAGAAAGGTGGGATGCCAACCGGGGCATCCCCAAGCTTAGATGCTTGAGACTTCTTGAAATATTATCTTGGGGTGCCTTGGGAATCCCCAAGCTTGAGCTTTTGTGTCTCCTTAATTCCTCTCATATCACAGTCTCCCTAAACCTCAAAAGCTTCGTCCACACAAAACTCAACAAGGACTCGTGAGATAAGTTAGTATAAACCATTGCAAAAACCTTATCATACTCTACTGTAACAAATCACTAAAATTATTATTCAACATTGCATACTAAATGCCTCCGCATATTTAATAGTCCTATCCTCAAATAGAATCATTAAAGATGCAAACATATGCAAAGAATGCAAACATAACAGCAATCTGCCTAAACAGGACAATCTGTAAAGAATGCAGCAACATCCATACTTCCCTAGATCCAAAAATTATGAAAGAAAATTCCCACTGTAGTAAATTTATCAGAGCTTAATATGCAAAAGGTTTCAACATTTTATCACATTCTGACTTTTCTAGGGAATTATTGCAACAGCGGTAAACTTTCTGTTTTCAAACAGCAACATGTATACTTGTAACATAGGCATAGTAAAGGCTATCAATGCCACTTTTATTGAAATAAAAGATGCAAAACATTTCTCTAAATAACAGCAAGAAAATCCTAACAAAATAAATTGACGCTCCAAGCAAAACACATATCATGTGGCGAATAAAAATATAGCTCCAAGTAAAGTTACCGATGAACGAAGACGAAAGAGGGGATGCCTTCCGGGGCATCCCCAAGCTTAGGCTCTTGGTTGTCTTTGAATATTACCTTGGGGTGCCTTGGGAATCCCCAAGCTTAGGCTCTTTCCACTCCTTATTCCATAGTCCATCGAATCCTTACCCAAAACTTGAAAACTTCACAACACAAAACTTAGAGTAGAAAACTCGTGAGCTCCGTTAGTATAAAAAGGGCAGCCCCAGTGCATGTAGCTCCCGCTTGTGCAGGGTCTGGGGAAGAGTCTGACCAGTTTGGGTCTATTGTACGCAGCCTTTCCCTACATTTCTGTAAGAGGCTGTTTCCAGGACTTGAACCCGTGACCTCATGGTCACAAGGCTCCGTTAGTATAAGAAAATAAATCACCACTTCAAGGTACTGTAATGAACTCATTCTTTATTTATGTTGGTGTTAAACCTACTGTATTCCAACTTATCTATGGTTCATACCCTCCGATACTACTCATAGATTCATCAAAATAAGCAAATAACACATCGAAAACAGAATCTGTCAAAACCAGAACAGTCTGTAGTAATCTGTATCAAACGTATACTTCTGGAACCCCAAAAATTCTAAAATAAATTGCTGAACCTGAGGAATTTATCTATTAATCATCTTCAAAAAGAATTAACTAAATATCACTCTCCAAATAAAAATGGCAGTAGTTCTCGTGAGCGCTAAAGTTTCTGTTTTTGACAGCATGATCAACAAGACTTTCCCCAAGTCTTCCCAAAGGTTCTACTTGGCACAAACACTAATTAAAAGCATAAAACTACATCTAAACAGAGGCTAGATAAATTATTTATTACTAAACAGGAGCAAAAAGCAAAGAACAAAAATAAAGTTGGGTTGCCTCCCAACAAGCGCTATTGTTTAATGCCCCTAGCTAGGCATGAGGATTTCAATGATGCTCACATAAAGGATAAGAATTGAAATATAAAGAGAGCATCATGAAGAATATGACTAGCACATTTAAGCCTAACCCTCTTCCTATGCATAGGGAATTTGTGAGCAAACAACTTGTGGGAACGAGGATCAACTTGCATAGGAAGGTAAAACAAGCATAACTTCAAAATTTTGAGCACATAGAGAGGAAACTTGATATTATTGCAATTCCTACAAGCATATGGTCCTCCCTCATAATAATTTTCAGTAGCATCATGAATGAATTCAACAATATAACCAGCACCTAAAGCATTCTTTTCATGATCTACAAGCATAGAAAATTTACTACTCTCCACACAAGCAAAATTCTTCCCATGAATAATAGTTGGAGCAAACTCAACAAAATAACTATCATGTGATTGAAAATTAAGATCAAGATGACAAGTTTCATGGTTATCATTATTCTTTAAAGCATACGTGTCATCACAATAATCATCATAGATAGGAGGCATGCTTTCATCATAATAAATTTGCTCATCAAAACTTGGGGGACAAAAAATATCATCTTCATCAAACATAGCTTCCCCAAGCTTGTGGCTTTGCATATCATTAGCATCATGGATATTCAAGCAATTCATACTAACAACATTGAAATCATGCTCATCATTCAAAGATTTAGTGCCAAACATTTTATAGATTTCTTCTTCTAGCACTTGAGCACAATTTTCTTCTCCATCATACTTACGAAAGATATTAAAAAGGTGAAGCGTATGAGACAAACTCAATTCCATTTTTTGTAGTTTTCTTTTATAAACTAAACTAGTGATAAAACAAGAAACAAAAAGATTCAATTGCAAGATCTAAAGATATACCTTCAAGCGCTAACCTCCCCGGCAACGACGCCAGAAAAGAGCTTGATGTCTACTACACAACCTTCTTCTTGTAGACGTTGTTGGGCCTCCAAGTGCAGAGGTTTGTAGGACAATAACAAATTTCCCTCAAGTGGATGACCTAAGGTTTATCAATCCGTAGGAGGCGTAGGATGAAGATGGTCTCTCTCAAGCAACCCTGCAACCAAATAACAAAGAGTCTCTTGTGTCCCCAACACACCCAATACAATGGTAAATTGTATAGGTGCACTAGTTTGGCGAAGAGATGGTGATACAAGTGTAATATGGATGGTAGATATAGGTATTTGTAATCTGAAATTATAAAAACAGCAAGGTAACGAATGATAAAAGTGAGCATAAACGGTATTGCAATGCTAGGAAACAAGGCCTAGGGTTCATACTTTCGCTAGTGTAAGTTCCCTCAACAATAATGTCATAATTGGATCACATCACTATCCCTCAACATGCAACAAAGAGCCACTCCAAAGTCACTAATAGCAGAGAACAAACAAAGAGATTATGGTAGGGTACGAAACCACCTCAAAGTTATTCTTTCCAATCAATCCGTTGGGCTATTCCTATAAGTGTCACAAACAGCCCTAGAGTTCGTACTAGAATAACACCTTAAGACACAAATCAATCAAAACCCTAATGTTACCTAGATACTCCAATGTCACCTCAAGTATCCGTGGGTATGACTATACGATATGCATCACACAATCTCAGATTCATCTATTCAACCAACACAAAGGACCTCAAAGAGTGCCCCAAAGTTCTACCGGAGAATCACAACGAAAACGTGTGCCAACCCCTATGCATAGGTTCACGGGCGGAACACGCAAGTTGATCACCAAAACATACATCAAGTGAATCACGTGATATCCCATTGTCACCATAGATACGCACGGCAAGACATACATCAAGTGTTCTCAAATCTTTAAAGACTCAATCCAATAAGATTACTTCAAAGGGGAAACTCAATTCATTACAAGAGAGAAGAGGGGGAGGAGAAACATAAGATCCAACTATAATAGCAAAGCTTGCGATACATCAAGATCATGCCAAATCAAGAACACGAGAGAGAGAGAGATCAAACACATAGCTACTGGTACATACCCTCAGCCCCGAGGGAGAACTACTCCCTCCTCGTCATGGAGAGCACCGGGATGATGAAGATGGACACCGGAGAGGGATTGCCCCCTCCGGCAGGGTGCCGGAACAGGTCTAGATTGGCTTTTGGTGGCTACGGAGGCTTCTGGCGGCGGACCTCCCGATCTAATCTCTGTTCTGGAAGTTTTACGATACATAGGTATATATGGGTGAAAGGAGTACGTCGGTGGACCGAAGGGGGGGCCACGAGGCAGGGGGCGCGCCCCAGGGGGTGGGCGCGCCCCCTACCCTCATGATCTCCTCCTTCATCTTCTGACATAGGGTCCAAGTCTATCCGGTAGGTTTCCTTCAAAAAATAACTTCTCCAGTTGATTTCGTTCCGTTTCGACTCCGTTTGATATTCCTTTTCCTGGAAACACTGAAATAGGCATAAAACAACAAATCTGGGTTGGGCCTCTGGTTAATAGGTTAGTCCAAAAAATAATATAAAAGTGGAAAATAAAGCCCAATATTGCCTAAAACAGTAGATAATATAGCATGGAGCAATCAAAAATTATAGATACATTGGAGACGTATCACTCTCCCTGGGGCAGCACTCTAGCCGGCGTCCTTCAGCATCGAAGACCTTGAAGAACATGAGGGAGGCGCCGTCGTATTCAAGATGAATTACGAGGGCACCTACCGTTCGGCAGACCTGGGCGATCTCGCCCCAGCCCCGGGTCATGAAGACCTTGCCCGGAGCGACGACCGCGACCTCCGCTCCGGTCGCAAGGGTACTGCAGTCAGCGTGCTGCAGCCAGAGCTCCAGAGCCCCGCTCGGTGGCATCTCGAAGGCGAAGGAGGGAGGAAGGAAGGCGAATCCAAGAGCTTGAAGGCATGGCAGCGTGGAGCACGAGCTCGCGAGAGGAGCGCTCGGCGTGGACTCCAGGAGGAACGACGCACACCACCGTGACTCGCCGACGTCGACGGTGGCACCGTCGATGTCGCTCGACGCCTTCTCCCCCAGGACCCACGACGTGGGCGTACAAGGGTAGAGTATACCCAGGCGGCGGCCGCTCATACCAGGGCCTCGATGCCTCCTGCTGAGCACCCTCATCCCGGTGACAGAGGACCGGCCGCTTCTTCGGCGGAAGTGGGTCAGGACCCTCTCAGGGGGCCTTTCCCTTCTCTGTAGAAAACCGGCGGATTGGTGCCATTGGCGTAAGGAGGAGCAATAACAAGGAAGACGAAGGAAAGGAGCAGCAGGAAGGGATGGACTGAATGGGGTCACGCAGCCCCGTACTTATAGCTAGAGGAGGCCAACCGCCGAGCACCATGATCACAGGTAATCATGACCGGTCTCTCTGCATGCAGGGACTCGTCAAGTCGTGTGGCCGCCGAGGCGTCGTGGGGAAGCGCAGACGCCCACGACCAATCAATTGCCACGCGGCGCCCAAGGCCGCAGGCTATTGGGGCCCGCGGCGCTTCGCGCTTGCCTCTTCGCTTCCCTGATAGGCCAAGCCCGGGCGTGCCTTGGGCCCGGGGGCTACTGTCTGCGTTCTGGGAATGGGGGTCCCCAGACTTGCCTGCCTGCGGCCTGCGGTGTGGCTCAAGTGGGGGACCAGCGCGGCCCATCTTCATCAGTTCAAGCTCAAGACCCTCGCGAGGGGCCAAGCATCGCGGGGCGGACGACAGAAAGCTTCCTCAGAGGCAGCCTCATCAGGCAGGCTCGCGAGGAGGCGGAGAGATCAAGGCAAGGATACCTCACGAGGAGCCCGTGATGCAAGCCATGATGATCGAGACCAGGCGGGCGCCAGGCGGGCGCCGACCTGCGCAGTGTCCTTGTTTCCCCTTTGGTGCAAAGGGGGCAAGCACAGGCCAAGGCATCGGGGAAAGGTTGCCATTCCGGTGCAACGAGACCAAGACCAGCAGAGCGGCAGGACAGAGGTCACCATGGAGCCCAAGAGGGCGTCATCACCAGTACTTTTTGGCAGCCGAAGACCACCTTTGGTCAGGATAACTTGTACTAGATGTTCCCCTTCAAAATGGCCAATTGTTGGCGCCCTTCCCGCTCATTATTTGGGGAGAGGCCCAGGGCCTCTGTAAATAGAGCTAGCCACCACAGAGCAGAGGGGGGAAGAGGGGGAGGCAGAAAGAGAAAAAGGGAAGGAGAGACATCGAGAGATCGAGAGATCGACACACCTAGATATCTAGAGATCTGATAGAGCCCTAGCAGAGAGAGAGAGAGAGAGGCGACTGAACTCACCCAAGCAGTTCATCGCACCAGCTCAAGAACACCTCTCGCGAGGCTGTTCTTCCCTTGTACTGTTCATCATCAGCCCCTGAGGCAATCCACCACACCACACACTGGAGTAGGGTATTACACCACAACGGTGGCCCGAACCAGTATAAACCTCGTGTCCCTTGTGTCGTTCGTTGTTTTCATCTTAGATCACGCGAGGAGATTGGACGTAGATCGGTAGGGGAGAGATCTCCACGCGCACCCCAGTGTTCGAACCTCAAGGGTCTGCCAGAACCCGAAATCCCACAAGCGGTCCACTCTCCCGCAACCCGCTGTACCCTCTACTTGAACATGGTGCTTTATGCTTCATATTATTATCCAATGATGTGTTGCCATCCTATGATGTCTGAGTAGATTTTCGTTTTCCTATCGGTGGTTGATGAATTGGTATGATTGATTTAATTTGCTTGTGGTTATGTTGCTATCCTTTTGTGCCCATCATATGATTGCGCGCTTGGATCACACCCTAGGGTTAGTTGTATGTTGATAGGACTATGTATTGGAGGGCAAGAGTGACAGAAGCTTCAACCTAGCATAGAAATTGATGCATACGGGATTGAAGGGGGACCAATATATCTTAATGCTATGGTTGGGTTTTACCTTAATGAACATTAGTAGTTGCGGATGCTTGCTAATAGTTCCAATCATAAGTGCATAGAATTCGAAGTCAGGGATGACATGCTAGCAGTGGCCTCTCCCACATAATACTTGCTATCAGTCTAGTAAAGTAGTTAATTGCTTAGGGGCAATTTCGCAAATCCTACCACCACTTTTCCACACTCGCTATATTTACTTTATCGCTTCTTTACTTACAACAGCCCCTACTTTTTATTTACGTACTCTTTATTATCTTGCAAACCTATCCAACAACACCTACAAAGTACTTCTAGCTTCATACTTGTTCTAGGTAAAGCGAATGTCAAGCATGCATAGAGTTGTATCGGTGGTCGATAGAACTTGAGGGAATATTTGTTCTACCTTTAGCTCCTTGTTGGGTTCGACACTCTTACTTATCAAAAACTGTTGCGATCCCCTATACTTGTGGGTTATCACTCTCATGATGATCTTCTAGTATCCCATAATGTGCTAAAATTAGCTCATGAGGCCATGCTTGCTAAGGTAACATCTAGTGAGCCTCATGAGGATACTAGCACTACTTTTATTCAAAATGCTATATTGCCTTGTGCTAGTCCTCGTGATTCATCCATGCATAACATTGGTACATCTTGTGATGAATTACTTTCCTTGCCATGTTGCTCCAACGATGAAGCTTATACTTCACTAGTACTTGTGTTGAGACTAACCATGTAGAGGAAATCAAAGAGCTCAAGGCCCAAGTCACTTCTTTGAAGAAAGACTTGGAAAAGAGTCATGAAGGGAAATTTACTCTCAACAACATCTTTAGCGTGCAAAAATCCCCCAATGACAAAGGTGGACTTGGATTCAACTCCAATAAGAAGAAGAAGAAGTCCAAGATGATCAAGAAGAAGGGCCAAGAACAAGTCAAGAATTCGGCCAAGATTATTTGCTTCAAGTGCAAAATTGAAGGGCATCATGTTAGATCTTTCCCATTGAAGAAGAAGTCCATCAGTGACAAGCAACAAGGGAAGATGCCACAAGTTCAATCTCATGCTCAACCTCAAGTTGAAGAAAGGCCACTTCCCAAGAAGACTCAAGTTAATGCTTCTCTTGTTGAGAAATCAAGTGAGAAGAAAGTGAAGAGTAGATGTTGCTACTTATGTCGTGAGAAAGGTCACGCCGCTTCTTCATGCACTAGTGGTAACTTATCCAACCCAATTATTATTGATGATGTCTATTCTCTTGGGAAGGATAAGGTTGGCAATGTGGTTGCCAAGTTTGTTGGTACGCAAAGTGGTTTGAAGCAAAGAACCATTTGGGTAGCCAAGCCTATTGTGACTAACCTCTTAGGACCCAACTTGGTTGGGGACCAACAAGCTCAAACTTGATCAATAGGTGATGTTGGAGGTCATTGGAGACTTGGCTACATTATGAAGAATTAACGGGACTTCATCATTCTTATTGTCTCAAGCCAAGTCAATTGAATCATCAAGTTTATATCTTATATCCAATGTGCCTCCTTGCGGTAACTTGTACTTAAATTGCTTACATTGAAAGTTACTTGCCCCCTTGCATGTTTTGGTTTTGTTCCTTGCATGTGTTTGTATATGTTGTGCTTCCAACTTGATTATCTTGAGCAATCAAGTATGTGTGTGTTGGTTTGCACATCATGTACGTGTGTGTCATGTGTTGAGCCTTTTGCATCTTGTTTATTTCTTAGTTGGCTCTTGTGAGAGATTAATGGAATACCCCATTATGGGGGAGTGATGTGCTTTGTGCACCTCACAATCCTATAAATGTTTGTACATGAGTAATACCATCTAGTATTGATATTTCAAGATTATCTAGTCGCTATGTGGTATGTCTTCTCATGAGAAATTCAAATTCTAAATAGTCCATTAATTATCTCTTGTTGGATCCTTTTATTTGCCTCTTGTTTATCCTTAATTGGTATCACAGTATGGGGGAGTAATATGCTATGTGTATATTACTAGCCTAGAAAATGTGTACATTTGAGATATTGTCACCTAGAGTTGATATTGTAAATTATCTTGTTCCTAGGTGGCATGTTAGCTCTACAAGTTACAACTTGCTTTTTGTTTGGTGTGAAGGTGATGTCGGATATCCTTGCTATCTACCACCGGGAATTATTTCCATTTACTTCTTGTCTTTTGACAATTGGTACTCACTTGTGTGGTAGAATTTATTGATCATCTTTACATTGGCTTGTGCCTTTATTTGCCTTTTATCTTGCCAAGGAATGTATCAACTCCCTTTGTTTTCCATACCACTTGTGGATCTTGTTTATTTCTTGATCTTGTCTAGTGTTTTCTAGATATAGTGAAAGTGGTGATCCCACCTTGTGCATTTTGTATTCAAATGCAAATTCTCTATAATGCACTAGTCGTGGGGGAGCTATCCTATTTTCTATAAAACACTCATCTTGCGATCCTTATCAAGCGTGTGTTGGTGGAAGGCAAGCCATTTTCGTTTTGGTACTTTGTGCCATCATGAAACTTTGTAGAGAGCTTGGTTTGTTTGGAACCATCCTCTCTTTTGGGAGTTTGATATGTTTTATTTTGAGTGTATCATGTTGGAAATATGCCCTAGAGGCAATAATAAAATGGTTATTATTATATTTCCTTGTTCATGATAATTGTCTATTGTTCATGCTATAATTGTGTTATCCGAAAATCGTAATACATGTGTGAATACATAGACCACAACATGTCCCTAGTGAGCCTCTAGTTGACTAGCTAGTTGATCAATAGATGGTTACGGTTTCTGACCATGGACATTGGATTTCATTGATAATGGGATCACATCATTAGGAGAATGATGTGATGGACAAGACCCAATCCTAAGCATAACGCAAGATCGTGTAGTTTGTCTGCTAAAGCTTTTCTAATGTCAAGTATCTTTTCCTTAGACCATGAGATTGTGCAACTCCCGGATACTGTAGGAATACTTTGGGTGTGCCAAACGTCACAACGTAACTGGGTGACTATAAAGGTGCACTACGGGTATCTCCGAAAGTGTCTGTTGGGTTGGCACGAATCGAGACTGGGATTTGTCACTCCATATGACGGAGAGGTATCTCCGGGCCCACTTGATAAGACATCATCGTAATGAGCTCAATGTGACTAAGGGTTGATCATGGGATGATGTGTTATGGAACGAGTAAAGTGACTTGCCGGTAACGAGATTGAACGAGGTATTGGGATACCGACGATCGAATCTCGGGCAAGTAACGTACCGATTGACAAAGGGAATTGCATACGGGATTGCTTGAATCCTCGACATCGTGGTTCATCCAATGAGATCATCGTGAAACATGTGGGAGCCAACATGGTATCCAGATCCCGCTGTTGGTTATTGGCCGGAGAGTTGTCTCGGTCATGTCTGCATGGTTCCCGAACCCGTAGGGTCTACACACTTAAGGTTCGATGACGCTAGGGTATTAGGAAGACTTGTATGTGATTACCGAATGTTGTTCGGAGTCCCGGATGAGATCCCGTACATCATTAGGAGTTCCGGAATGGTCCAAAGGTGAAGATTTATATGTGGGAAGTTGTCATACGGTCACCGGAAAAGTTCAGGGGCATATCGGTATTGTACCGGGGCCACCGGAGGGGTTCCGGGGGTCCACCGGGAGGGTCCACCTCTCTCGGAGGGCCTCATGGGCCGTAGAGGAAAGGGAACCAGCCCTTGGAGGGATGGGCGCATCCCCCCTTGGGCCCATGCGCCTAGGATTGGGGGGGGAACCCTAGAGGGGGCGCCCCCCTTGCTTGGGGGGCAAGCCCCTCCCCTTGGCCACCCCCCTCTAGATCTCATATAGAGGGGGCCGACCCCCTTCCCCCTTCCCTATAAATAGAGGGGCAAGGGGAGGGCTGCACACCACATCAAAGGTGCAGCCCCTCCCCTCCCCAACACCTCTCCTCCTCCGTTAAGAGCTTGGCGAAGCCCTGCTGGAGTACTGCTGCTCCACCATGACCACGCTGTCGTGCTGCGGTTGGAGCTCTCTTCCTCAACCTCTCCCTCCTCCTTGCTGGATCAAGGCGCGGGAGACGTCTCCGCTCCGTACGTGTGTTGAACGCGGAGGTGCCGTCCGTTCGGCGGTAGGATCATCGGTGATTTGGATCACGACTAGTACGACTCCATCAACCCCGTTCTCTTGAACGCTTCCGCTCGTGATCTAGAAGTGTATGTAGATGCACTCCTCTCCCTCTCGTTGCTAGATGACTCCATATATTGATCTTGGTGATGCATAGAAAATTTTAAATTTCTGCTGCGATCTCCAACATATCAATGGATATCTCATTCCTTGATGTATCTTTTATGGATATCCTCCAAGTGATGTTTTATTCATTTGGTATCTTTTCTTCACTTGTTTTTTCTTTATCATTTGGTATCGGTTCTTGAAGGACTTGAGCATGCATATTTACTTCATGTAGTCTCTGTGGCATGCCTTCTTTATTTGACCCAATATATAAGGGAAACTCCACCAAGTCTCTAATTGGATGAGATGTGCATGAAATTCATTTCCTTATCTATATGCACATATCTATGTGGAGTTTGTCCTATGTATATTTGTGTTTCTAACTCTTTGGTCCCAATGAGTTTGGGTACCATTTTGTTTGTGTTATTGTTCTAGGAACAATTGGAGATGCATTGGATGCCCGACTCACTCACAAGGAAGGTGGTGTGACCATGTGCTTATTGGAGTCAAGCTAGGATGCTCAATGAACTACTATCTACTACCTTCAATTGGTTTCTTCTACATCCTTCCAATGATATCTTGGTAACAAGTATCTATTCATGCATTTCTTGCATTCAACCTTGTGTAGGTTGCATCTTGGCATAATATTCATTCCATCTTGTGATGCTTGTTTCCTTTCTCAAAGCATCTCAACGATGATCTCATGTTGCTAGTTGTGATGTCTTTGATGGGTGTGTGGTAGGAATTCATTTATATACAATAAGACCATATCTAGCCATGTGCTATGCTTCCAAGCAAATATCTTATTGGCAATATCTATGACTTCCTTTTGGACATCTTCTTCCTTCGTGTTGTAACTATTTCGGGTGTACATCCTTCTTTGTAGATATATATCATCATGATTTCGTCTACCTAGAACCTTATACACTTGAGAGAAATTACATCTCTAGATGATATCCTTTCTTTCACGTCCACCTTGTCTTTCTTATGTTATTTCTTTGGTGGCTCCATGAAAGCTTTTGCCTTGAGTGCGTGTCTTCTATCATTGCATCTTGATGCACTATTGTGTGTGGTGAAGATTATTTTCCTCATGCTTATCTTTACGAGGCCTTTTCCATCTTAATTGGTATCCCTCGTCTTGATGAGGCTTTCATCTTCTATCTTCACGACGGGTTGTCACAAGCATAGGTTCTTTATATGCTTATTAGTAAGGTTGTGAACCCATTTGCTACTTGTGTGTGGGAATGATAGGCCTTGCATCGTGTGCCTCATTCTTTCAAGACTTTATTGATTCCTAATGCTCATCCGTACATTAGTCTTCTCAAGTGCATTGCCTTGACTCACACACATCAATTTGGTTGAGCCCATTCTTAAGTTGCCTCTTTTACTTGTTGCTCAACCATGTGTTTGTTGCAAGTACTAGGCTTTGTTTCCTATACGCTCACTTGCACTTGTTGTAAGTATCTATTGATTTTGGGGGAGCTATGATCCTATTTTGTGCACTTTGTATCCAAATACAAATATTCTTTTGTGTGCACAAATCATGGGGAGCTTCTCTAGTTTCTTTAGAACACTCCTTTGCTCATATCATAATATCCTTTATTCACGTGGCTCATAGGATCTTTGGTCTAGTTGGTTCAATTGACATCCTTTGATTGCTTGCTTCAATTGGTATCTTTTGATTGCATGAGTGCTTGTTTCTCTCTTTGCTATGCCTTTGTGGCATATCTTATTTTTGCAATCTTTGGGCCTCAATATAGTCTGTCTTCCTCCAAGTATTTACCGTTGGATATGTGTGTTGCATTCCACTCTCTTGTTGAGAAATACACAATTTATGGAGGAACACTTTTCTTTTGGACTTCTAAGCTTTTCGCCCATTTTGGCAATCGATGCCAATGGGGGAGAAGTTTCAGAGAGTTTTGTGGATAAGTTTAGAGAGTTAATTCTTCTTGCTTTGGTTTTGTACCTAAGCATTTGCATCTCATACACATGCATTATTGGTTGTTGCATTGCATGGTGATGCATATTTCCTTATATAAACTCTCTTGAAAGTGATTGTCATCAATTACCAAAATGGGGGAGATTGAAAGGACATGCGGTGCCCCCATGTGTGGTTTTGGTAATTGATGACAATCTCTATGGACTAACGGTTGCCTTGAGTTATATTTGAAGGATTTGTCCATATGATTGTCTTGAAGTCCATGTGTTGGTTTCAAGGAGTTTATGAGATGGCCAAAGTGCGTTTCAAGGAATTATCCAAAGATTGGTCATGTGTGAGTTGAGCTTATTGCAAGCATGTCTTGAAGAAGAAGGTTGTGTGATCATTCATGTTTACCTTCAAGACATCATCCAAATGAAGAGAGTTGGAAAGATTCAAGGTTGATCAAGACTAAGTCAAGAGTGAATCAAGTTGATCAACTCACAAAGCGTAGAAGAAGTACCGAGAGGGATCAAGTGATCCCATGGTATGGTAAGCATTGTCCATTACGCTTTGTGTACTAACCCATGGTCTACGTGAGAGTTCTTTGTAGGGTTAGGTATGTTTCCATGATCTTGCATCAAGTGGAAGATCTCATACAACCCATGGAGGATAACATCAAGTGGTGATCGTCATCAAGTTTGTAGTGTGCAAGTTCAAGTGAAGCAACATGAAGAGTGGCTCACCCATAATGGAGTATGGGGGAGCAATCAATCTTGAAGCTTGCCGTCCATTATGGTGTCAATGGAATTGTGAAGATGTGCCGAAGAGTGGCTCACCCATAGTGGAGTATGGGGGAGCAATCAACTAGTCTTCATTGAGCCAACACAATCAAGAAAGATGGTCCAACTTGAGGAAGTAAAGATAGTCATCATCTAGCTCAAGTGGACTATGTGCAAGACAAAGATTTGCCCTTGATAGGTTTTCTATTTTACCGGTCTCATGGTGGTAGTTGGTAGACCGGGTTGTAGGATCGATTGCCGTACTATCAAGGGGGGGCTCTATAGTGAGTAGCTTGATCGTATCGTTCATCGAGAGTTCAAACCATTGCATCCTTGCATCATCTCTCTTGGTTCTTGTTTGGTTCTTCTTCTTGTGAGATTTGGATCTCATGGTCATCTTCTTGACAAGCTCGAGTTCATCGAAAGCCGATTTCATTTGCATCTTCTTTTGCGTTTTCGGTGTTGGAGGTTTTACCGGTCTTATCCGATGAAGGGTTCTCACCATTTTCTTATGGGCCTTTTCTAATTTTCCTTTTCTTGATATTTCTATCAAGATTGTGTTAGCCCTTGTCGCTAGCTTTCCAACAAACTTGATTTCGTCGAATTCAGAGCTCGTATGCAAAGTTGTGGCTGTTTTGATATTGCCTGTTTTACATAGAGAGGTTGTACCGCCCCATGGAGAGGTTGTTCCGGTTGACCGGTACAACTGGTGTTTGGAGCGGTTGTACCGCTCCAGAATTGGTCCAGAGTGTGACGCCCCCGATTCAATCGTACACTAATCATGCACGCAAATGTGTACGATCAAGATCAGGGACTCACGGGAAGATATCACAACACAACTCTAAAACATAAATAAGTCATACAAGCATCATAATACAAGCCAGGGGCCGCGAGGGCTCGAATACAAGTGCTCGACCATAGACGAGTCAGCGGAAGCAACAATATCTGAGTACAGACATAAGTTAAACAAGTTGCCATAAGATGGCTAGCACAAACTGGGATACAGATCGAAAGAGGTGCAGGCCTCCTGCCTGGAATCCTCCTAACTACTCTTGGTCGTCGTCAACGGGCTGCACGTAGTAGTAGGCACCTCCAGTGTAGTAGTCATCGTCGACGGTGGCGTCTGGCTCCAGGGCTCCAGCATCTGGTTGCGACAACCAGGAAGGAAGGAAAGGGGAAAAAAGGGGGGGGAGAAAGCAACCGTGAGTACTCATCCAAAGTACTCGCAAGCAAGGAGCTACACTACATATGCATGGGTATATGTGTAAAGAGGCCATATCAGTGGACTGAACTGCAGAATGCCAGAATAAGAGGGGGATAGCTAGTCTTATCGAAGACTACGCTTCTGGTCACCTTCGTCTTGCATCAAGTAGAAGAGAGTAGATTGAAGTCCTCCAAGTAGCATCTCCAAGTAGCAGCTCCAGTAGCATCGCATAGCATAAACCTACCCGGCGATCCTCTCCTCGTCGCCCTGGAGAAAAGCGATCACCGGGTTGTATCTGGCACTTGGAAGGGTGTGTTTTATTAAGTATCCGGTTCTAGTTGTCATAAGGTCAAGGTACAACTCCAAGTCGTCCTGTTACCGAAGATCACGGCTATTCGAATAGATTAACTTCCCTGCAGGGGTGCACCACATAACCCAACACGCTCGATCCCATTTGGCCGGACACACTTTCCTGGGTCATGCCCGGCCTCGGAAGATCAACACGTTGCAGCCCCACCTAGGCAAAACAGAGAGGCCAGCACGCCGGTCTAAACCTAAGCGCACAGGGGTCTGGGCCCATCGCCCATAGCACACCTGCACGTTGCGTACGCGGCCGAAAGCATACCTAGCCTAGTGGCGTTCCAGTCCAATTCGGCGCGCGCCGCTCCGTCGCTGACGTCTGAAGTGCTTCGGCTGATACCACGATGTCGGGATACCCATAACTACTCCCACGTAGATGGTTAGTGCGTATAGGCTCGTAGCCAGACTCAGATCAAATACCAAGATCTCGTTAAGCGTGTTAAGTATCCGCGAACGCCGAACAGGGCCAGGCCCACCTGTCTCCTAGGTGGTCTCAACCTGCCCTGTCGCTCCGCCACAAAGTAACAGTCGAGGGCCGTCGGGAACCCAGGCCCACCTCTACCGGGATGGAGCCACCTGTCCTTTCAGCCCCCTCGTCAGAATCACTTGCGGGTACTCAATGAGCTGACCCGACTTTAGTCACCATCTGTATAGTATGTATGTATGTATAGTATATACCCGTGATCACCTCCCAAGTGATCACGGCCCGATAGTATAGCAAGGCAGACTGACAAGAATGTAGGGCCAATGATGATAAACTAGCATCCTATACTAAGCATATAGGATTGCAGGTAAGGTATCAACAGATGTAGCGACAATGTTAGGCTATGCATCAGAATAGGATTAACGAAAGCAGTAACATGCTACACTACTCTAATGCAAGCAGTATAGAGTAGAATAGGCGATATCTGGTGATCAAGGGGGGGGCTTGCCTGGTTGCTTTGGCAAGAGAGAGAGGGGTCGTCAACTCCGTAGTCGAACTGGTCAGCAGCAGCGTCGGTCTCGTAGTCTACCGGAGAGAAGAGGGGGAAGAAATAATGAATACAGAGCAAACAAAGCATCACAAAATATAACAAGGCAATACGCGGTGTTCGGTGTGCCCTAACGCGGTAGTAGGTGATACCGGTGAAGGGGGGAAAACATCCGGGAAAGTATTCCCGGTGTTTCGTGTTTTCGGGCAGAGGAGCCGGAGGGGGAAAGTTGCGAGTTCGATAGGTTAGGGGTGTGTGGCGGACGAACGGGTTGCGTATTCGGATTCGTCTCGTCGTTCTGAGCAACTTTCATGTTGAAATTATTTTAATCCGAGTTACGGATTAAAAGATATGATTTTTAAAAGATTTTAACAATTTTGGAATTTAATTATTTATTTAATTAATTCGAAAAAATGTATTTATGACGTCAGCATGATGTCATGCTGACGTCAGCAGTCAACAGGGGTTGACTGAGTCAACCCTGACAGGTGGGTCCCGTTCGTCATACACTGTTTTAATTAACTAACAGTTAATTAGGTTAATTAGTGATTAGGTTAACCTAATTATAATTAATTAACTTAATTAATTCCTTAATTAATTAATTAATTAATCATTATTATTATTATTATTATTATTTATTTATTTTGATATTCCTTTTTTTTATTTTTTTAATATTTTTTTAATTCCTTTTCTTTTTTTTAAACCGTTCTGGGGCGGGGCCCCCTAGTCAGTGGCCCGGGGGGGGCCTATCGGTTCGGGTGTGTGTGCGTTCGGGTCCGGGCGCAACGGGTGTGCCCCGTTCGGGTGCACGCCCAGGGGCACGCGGGCGTGGGCACGGGTGGCCACGGCGGGGCACGTCGCCGGCCAGGGATGGGCGCAGGGGCGCACCCCGCCCAGTGCGGGGCGAGGTTGCCGGCGGCCACCACACAAGCGGCAGCAGGGCGGCGGTGCCGGCGTGGGGCGAGGGGAGCAGGGGGCGCGGCCCTGGCGGGGAGCCACGGCGGCTAGCGGCCACGCACGCGCGCGGGGCGAGGCCCGAGCGCGGCGAGCGCGCACGGGGGAAGCGGGTGGGCGCGCCCCGGGCGCAGGCAGAGACGGGGAACGGCGAGTGCGCGGCCGACGCGGGGAGAGAAGAGAAAAGGCGGCGGCTCACGGCGGGGTGTAGGGTCCGGGCAGCGGTGCTCGAAGAGGAGGTCGAGGAGGCCACGGCGAGGTCGATCCGGCGACGGCAGCGGGCTTCGTGGCGCCGACGAGGAGCAACGGGGTGGCGCGCGGCATCTGCGTCGGCGGGGTCGGGGCGCGGCAGCCACCCGATGCAGACGAGGAAGAGACGGGGATGCGAGGTCCGGCGAGGAGTCGAGGAGGACGGAGACGACGGCGAGCGGCGACGGCGCGATGTCGGGTCTTGGGGCGCCGCGGGGGGGGGGGGGAGACGGTAGGCGGTGTGGTGGCTCCGGCGACGGGAGGCCTTCGGACGACGGCACGGCGTCAGTGGGTGTTCGGCCGACGGGGCACTGCGGGGGGGGGGGGGGGGGGGGGGATCGATCCCGATCCAGATCGGATCGGGAGAGGGGGAGTGGGTGCGAGTGGGGAATGTGTTAGGGTTACCGTGGTGGTGGGGGGGGGGTATAGGCAGGGGTGGCGTGGGTCGGCCTGGTCAACTGTGGCCAACTGGGCCACTTGGCCCAGGGGAGAGGGGGGTCTTTTCTTTTTGTTTTCTATTTCTTTTCTATTTTATTTTAAGTCCCCTTTTATTACAGTTTTATATAAAAAACACTAGCACCTAAATTTGTATTTATAAATATACTACTGCCACCTTAATTCTCAACCGAAAATAAAATAGTTTAATATTTTATAAAATTCAATAGGCATGTATTTAATCGTTTTAACTACTGTTTTAATTATCTTAGAGTCTTTAAACACCTTATCAAAGTTGGTTTCTCCACCATAATTACCTATGCATTATTTAGTTCACTCCGAACATTTTAGTTTTAATATTTGAAAACTTTTATTGTTTGCTCGATTTTGTATTTGAAATTCGAACCGGTTTTTGAACTAACCCGAGATTAACTACAGTGACAAAGGTGACGTGGCATCATTAGTGGGGATTACTGTAGCTTAATTACCCGGGCGTCACAATTCTCCTCCACTACAAGAAATCTCGTCCCGAGATTTAAGAGGGGAGCAAGGGGGAAAGGTCTGGTTACGATAATCTAACGGATCTTCTCGAAGAAGTTAATCCCTTTCGTTGATGTCTTCAATCCTTTATCCCGATGCATCATGATAAACTGGTCATCATTTCTTCGGGAACTCCACCGTACTTACGAAAGATAAGGGCCAGCTCACTATGACATAAAGCTTTTAAGGGAAACAATCTGGGGCTAACCCATGAATTAGTATAAGATTATCTCTCGAGTTGAACATATGAAATACCTCGAGAGTAAGGTACGAAGGTACCATAATAGGCTCCAAGCGGGTGAGAAAGGGGTTCAGAGTAGCGAGAGTAAGTATCGCGTCTGATACCAGAATAGATCACTATGACGGTGGCCCGTGAATTACATACGAGTCCACGCGGGAGGAATAACTTTGGGAACAGGGGGTGTACAGGAGAGTCTGGTTCCGATCCTGTGGAACTGTGGGTTATGGGCCCACCATGTGGTTAAAAGTAGAAAGGTTGGTGACATCTTGCACGATCATGTAAGCTAGGCATGTCAGAGGAGAGTCTGAGGGTCATGTCGGCAACAACATAGGTACCAAGGGCGAGGGTGGAAGAGAACCATTTTCCTGCTCGTTGAACGAGGCGGACCAATAGGCAAGGTTCTCGTCCATCGGTGGTTACCGGAATGTCATCAACAATAGTAATAGGGTCTTACTTACAGAGTGGTACAACGAGGTGCTTACCTAAGCAGGGGATTATCACTGCTTAGATTATATAGGTCACAAGAAGGGTCAAACAGACCCATGGAAAGGAAATGTGATCATTATGTTAAACAGAACAATGAAAGGAAAAATGTGTTTAAACACATATTTCGGGGGTATATCCTTCCCAAGGATAAGCAGAGCATGATATCCATGACAGGATATAATGTAGAAAACCCTTTAGGTAAGGGGAGAGAAATTTCATGACATTACCCATACAACAGTGTTCGGATAATTGAGCAAGAAACATTTAGCATTGGGCTTCGGATGTTCTTGTTGAAAATCAGAGTATCGCAGACATGCTTCGAGATAGCATTGACATGGTCTTCATGTGAAGATCAGACTTTGGAAACACGAAGGATCCATCAGGAATAACTTGTAGAATAAGTCTTACAATTTCCTCATGGATGAACGGATAACCTTGCTGAAAAGGAATCTATAAGGATAGGTCCTCCAGCCGGGGGGGGGGGGTGCTAGGCATGACATCAGGTTACCGGGTCACCAAAGGATCAACATCATAACTCTCGGAAAGTTGTCCCAACCATCATATCTGACCGAGATTCATATCCAATTGGTGTCATGATACCTCAGACTCAGGGGGTCCGAGAGGAAAAGGTGCAACACAAATCGACGAAATGACATTGCAAGATTCTCGAGAAATGAACTATGGGAGCGGGTTTCTGAAGCAATAGTTCATCATTAAACCAAGGAGGGGATGAGAAGGTGGCTGATGGGCTCAACGACAATTCATCGAGAATTCCAAACGGATGGATTTCCACGATAATGTGAACAAGAAGATGACATTTGTCAGCTCAAATGGTATAAGGAAGTATGCTCGAGGAAAACATACACAATTAAACATTGGTTGAAGAGTGCGCCCGAAGTACGGGTTGGGTTGCACGACCAATGTTAGAATGGTGATTCAATTAGCGAAGGACTTAGAATGAACTATCGCCCATTCACTTCAAAGCAATAGGGTTGCTAGAAGTTTTGAATTCACACGTCATAGCTCCATTGTCGGTATTCCGGTTGAAAACAATACGGGGACCAAGGAATGAACGAAGATGGCAAGAAGTATTATGATATCAAGAATTATTAAGAGGTGGTGAAATTCTCACCACATTCTTGACAAAAAGAGATGGTAATACTTCCGAGGTAAGGAAGATCAACTGCTGGGTAGCAGTGATCTCAAGGTTTACACAAAACACGAACAAGTTGTGTTGAACGGAAGGCAATAAAGTGGTCGATGAGAACAGGAATCATCGAGGGGCAAGGATGGTATTACCCATCATGAATTCAATTGAATTCCTGGAAGAGCTCGGAATGATGATGATGATCACGACACATTTGTCGAGAGATTTCACGAAGATGTAATCGATCGACGATGACATCAAGTCAAACAATGATGAAGTGAAAGGTTATTGGAACCAAGGGTACGACACAAACTCGAAACCAAGCTTATTGTTCAAGGCGAAATGATATGACGATGAGGATCGACGTAAGGTTAGTTCATCGTCGAAAATTGTGCTCCGAGAAGAAGGACCGGGTAGCACAGTTAAAATCATCACGACAATGATATAGCCAAACAGGCTAGGAATGGCGTGATCAGGTACAAACTCGTATTTATAGAAGCTTACTGAAGAGTTGTTGAACCGTAGTGCGGACTCGGTTCAGTTATCGGTGTCTTTGAGTGTATAATAACTCAGAGCCCGTGAAAAATTGGAATTAGTTGGAAGGTAGCACTTGACGAAGAACTCATAAGAAGTTATGCAGTTCCATGATAATCTCGAGATACCAGGGGGTAATACTCGACACAAGATCAAAGTAAAGGTTGGACTGGCGTATTGATCCATAGGAGACAATTGTTTTAAATTGTCCGAGAAATGAGATCAAAGAATAACAATCATGGTTGGAACCACGGTTGCAAGGGGTCAATTCACAGATACCATATGTTAGTTATCAAGGAAATAGTTATTGTTACAAGAAGCTTCCATGATAGGATATACATCGCGTCCATGGGCATGAACACAAAGTTCAAGGTCGACTCCCACTTCTCCAATGCGTACCCTTTCATTCACTTCTCGCTTTCGATGAAGTTATAGCATTGAAATTTTATCTGGCAAAATACCAGAAGAGTACGACTCGTGAAAACTTTCGAGTTCACACATATTAAGGAAGGCATAGGTTCAACCCATAGGGGCATCTTAGAATCCTATACCAGAATCTTTTAGAAGTAATTAACTCAAGCTCGAAGGCAGAGCATGGTTGAGAAAGCAGACGATACAATTTACCAAAGGCATTATGTATCCGAGAAAAGGCTCACAAGTTTTTTGAATATGAAGGGCGTTGTCAGATAAAATCCAACAAAGGATCTGGTAGTCCACAAGGGATCTGACGTGAGCATCGGTACTCAACTAGAGGAAGCAGATTATAGAAACAACTGACTAACTCAATTGTCAAATGCAAAGAAATTATGATTTCCAAAGCAAGGGATCAGAAGCAATGCTCTGATTAGGGGTGGATAAGTTGAATAGCCGTAGGATACAATCAAAGACAATTGGATTGGTCGAGAACCAATTCCAGTTAAAAGAATGGCAGCTCAGTCGGAAAGGTAATTTTATAAGGATCAATGACGATTGCGTGTATTCGCAAACATATTGAGTCAAAAGACTCAAAATGATAATGACAAGGAATGTCAATAAGATTTATATACTTATGGGATTAATCATAATGAAAGCAAACAAGAAATTCCAGAGCAATAGGTTGCTGAGGATTTTCAGAATATCGGGTGGTATTTCGAAGACTTTTGTGTAATACACGAACAGCTGGGGGATGAGCGGATACTCGATAAGTGCGAGGATTTATTTGAAGGGGTATTCATGTGGCAAAGAACTGCTAGGCAGTAGGCACACAGTACTCTCGGAACAATAAAGAAAACTTCGGGGTATCTTGTAATAACAAGATCAATGTGGGATGATCGTATGAATGGCAGGTGTAAGTAGTTATCCATACGGATTTATCGGTGGTCAGGAATAGCAAAAGTGATGGGCACAAAGTCTCGAGTGAACATCAGAGAGTATCTTCGGAATCTTCTGTTTAGCAGACGATCATCTGAAGTGAGGGGCTCTTCGGGTGGATGCGATCACGAGATCCTAATCTTAGAGTTAGCAAATTCATTTAACCCGAATAGTAGAGAGATCAGAGTCCCAGAGTATAGACGAGGAATAAAAGATCCTAATACCTCCCGATGGCGACGTGGGCCCATGGGCCACACAGCCATGTTAGTAAAAGTTTTTCAACGACTAGACTCGACTTCGGCCAAGGAGTTGGAAAGGGGGATTCCTACAGGCAGTCGGCTCTGATACCAACTTGTGACGCCCCCGATTCAATCGTACACTAATCATGCACGCAAATGTGTACGATCAAGATCAGGGACTCACGGGAAGATATCACAACACAACTCTAAAACATAAATAAGTCATACAAGCATCATAATACAAGCCAGGGGCCGCGAGGGCTCGAATACAAGTGCTCGATCATAGACGAGTCAGCGGAAGCAACAATATCTGAGTACAAACATAAGTTAAACAAGTTGCCATAAGATGGCTAGCACAAACTGGGATACAGATCGAAAGAGGCGCAGGCCTCCTGCCTGGGATCCTCCTAACTACTCTTGGTCGTCGTCAACGGGCTGCACGTAGTAGTAGGCACCTCCAGTGTAGTAGTCGTCGTCGACGGTGGCGTCTGGCTCCAGGGCTCCAGCATCTGGTTGCGACAACCAGGAAGGAAGGAAAGGGGAAAAAAGGGGGGGAGAAAGCAACCGTGAGTACTCATCCAAAGTACTCGCAAGCAAGGAGCTACACTACATATGCATGGGTATATGTGTAAAGAGGCCATATCAGTGGACTGAACTGCAGAATGCCAGAATAAGAGGGGGATAGCTAGTCTTATCGAAGACTACGCTTCTGGTCACCTTCGTCTTGCATCAAGTAGAAGAGAGTAGATTGAAGTCCTCCAAGTAGCATCTCCAAGTAGCAGCTCCAGTAGCATCGCATAGCATAAACCTACCCGGCGATCCTCTCCTCGTCGCCCTGGAGAAAAGCGATCACCGGGTTGTATCTGGCACTTGGAAGGGTGTGTTTTATTAAGTATCCGGTTCTAGTTGTCATAAGGTCAAGGTACAACTCCAAGTCGTCCTGTTACCGAAGATCACGGCTATTCGAATAGATTAACTTCCCTGCAGGGGTGCACCACATAACCCAACACGCTCGATCCCATTTGGCCGGACACACTTTCCTGGGTCATGCCCGGCCTCGGAAGATCAACACGTCGCAGCCCCACCTAGGCAAAACAGAGAGGCCAGCACGCCGGTCTAAACCTAAGTGCACAGGGGTCTGGGCCCATCGCCCATAGCACACCTGCACGTTGCGTACGCGGCCGAAAGCAGACCTAGCCTAGTGGCGTTCCAGTCCAATTCGGCGCGCGCCGCTCCGTCGCTGACGTCTGAAGTGCTTCGGCTGATACCACGACGTCGGGATACCTATAACTACTCCCACGTAGATGGTTAGTGCGTATAGGCTCGTAGCCAGACTCAGATCAAATACCAAGATCTCGTTAAGCGTGTTAAGTATCCGCGAACGCCGAACAGGGCCAGGCCCACCTGTCTCCTAGGTGGTCTCAACCTGCCCTGTCGCTCCGCCACAAAGTAACAGTCGAGGGCTGTCGGGAACCCAGGCCCACCTCTACCGGGATGGAGCCACCTGTCCTTTCAGCCCCCTCGTCAGAATCACTTGCGGGTACTCAATGAGCTGACCCGACTTTAGTCACCATCTGTATAGTATGTATGTATATATAGTATATACCCGTGATCACCTCCCAAGTGATCACGGCCCGATAGTATAGCAAGGCAGACTGACAAGAATGTAGGGCCAATGATGATAAACTAGCATCCTATACTAAGCATATAGGATTGCAGGTAAGGTATCAACAGATGTAGCGACAATGTCAGGCTATGCATCAGAATAGGATTAACGAAAGCAGTAACATGCTACACTACTCTAATGCAAGCAGTATAGAGTAGAATAGGCGATATCTGGTGATCAAGGGGGGGGCTTGCCTGGTTGCTTTGGCAAGAGAGAGAGAAGTCGTCAACTCCGTAGTCGAACTGGTCAGCAGCAGCGTCGGTCTCGTAGTCTACCGGAGAGAAGAGGAGGAAGAAATAATGAATACAGAGCAAACAAAGGATCACAAAATATAACAAGGCAATACGCGGTGTTCGGTGTGCCCTAACGCGGTAGTAGGTGATACCGGTGAAGGGGGGAAAACATCCGGGAAAGTATTCCCGGTGTTTCGTGTTTTCGGGCAGAGGAGCCGGAGGGGGAAAGTTGCGAGTTCGATAGGTTAGGGGTGTGTGGCGGACGAACGGGTTGCGTATCCGGATTCGTCTTGTCGTTCTGAGCAACTTTCATGTTGAAATTATTTTAATCCGAGTTACGGATTAAAAGATATGATTTTTAAAAGATTTTAACAATTTTGGAATTTATTTATTTATTTAATTAATTCGAAAAAATGTATTTATGACGTCAGCATGATGTCATGCTGACGTCAGCAGTCAACAGGGGTTGACTGAGTCAACCCTGACAGGTGGGTCCCGTTCGTCATACACTGTTTTAATTAACTAACAGTTAATTAGGTTAATTAGTGATTAGGTTAACCTAATTATAATTAATTAACTTAATTAATTCCTTAATTAATTAATTAATTGATTTTATTATTATTATTTATTTATTTATTTATTTATTTTGATATTCCTTTTTTTTATTTTTTAAATATATATTTTTTTAATTCCTTTTCTTTTTTTTAAACCGTTCTGGGGCGGGGCCCCCTAGTCAGTGGCCCGGGGGGGCCTATCGGTTCGGGTGTGCGTGCGTTCGGGTCCGAGCGCAACGGGTGTGCCCCGTTCGGGTGCACGCCCAGGGGCACGCGGGCGTGGGCACGGGTGGCCACGGCGGGGCACGTCGCCGGCCAGGGATGGGCGCAGGGGCGCACCCCGCCCAGTGCGGGGCGAGGTTGCCAGCGGCCACCACACAAGCGGCAGTAGGGCGGCGGTGCCGGCGTGGGGCGAGGGGAGCAGGGGGCGCGGCCCTGGCGGGGAGCCACGGCGGCTAGCGGCCACGCACGCGCGCGGGGCGAGGCCCGAGCGCGGCGAGCGCGCACGGGGGAAGCGGGTGGGCGCGCCCCGGGCGCAGGCAGAGACGGGGAACGGCGAGTGCGCGGCCGACGCGGGGAGAGAAGAGAAAAGGCGGCGGCTCACGGCGGGGTGTAGGGTCCGGGCAGCGGTGCTCGAAGAGGAGGTCGAGGAGGCCACAGCGAGGTCGATCTGGCGACGGCAGCGGGCTTCGTGGCGCCGACGAGGAGCAACGGGGTGGCGCGCGGCATCTGCATCGGCGGGGTCGGGGCGCGGCTGCCACCCGATGCAGACGAGGAAGAGACGGGGATGCGAGGTCCGGCGAGGAGTCGAGGAGGACGGAGACGACGGCGAGCGGCGACGGCGCGACGTCGGGTCTTGGGGCGCCGCGGGGGGGGGGGGGGGAGACGGTAGGCGGTGTGGTGGCTCCGGCGACGGGAGGCCTTCGGACGACGGCACGGCGTCGGTGGGGGTTCGGCCGACGGGGCACTGCGGGGGGGGAGTGGGGGATCGATCCCGATCCAGATCGGATCGGGAGAGGGGGAGTGGGTGCGAGTGGGGAATGGGTTAGGGTTACCGTGGTGGTGGGGGGGTATAGGCAGGGGTGGCCTGGGTCGGCCTGGTCAGCTGTGGCCAACTGGGCCACTTGGCCCAGGGGAGAGGGGGGTCTTTTCTTTTTCTTTTCTATTTCTTTTCTATTTTATTTTAAGTCCCCTTTTATTACAG
This sequence comes from Triticum aestivum, assembly GCF_018294505.1. Classification (NCBI taxonomy): domain Eukaryota; kingdom Viridiplantae; phylum Streptophyta; class Magnoliopsida; order Poales; family Poaceae; genus Triticum; species Triticum aestivum. Next base: position 80,828,666 of record NC_057809.1, read on the forward strand.
TTTTATATAAAAAAAACACTAGCACCTAAATTTGTATTTATAAATATACTACTGCCACCTTAATTCTCAACCGAAAATAAAATAGTTTAATATTTTATAAAATTCAATAGGCATGTATTTAATCGTTTTAACTACTGTTTTAATTATCTTAGAGTCTTTAAACACCTTATCAAAGTTTGGTTTCTCCACCATAATTACCTATGCATTATTTAGTTCACTCCGAACATTTTAGTTTTAATATTTGAAAACTTTTATTGTTTGCTCGATTTTGTATTTGAAATTCGAACCGGTTTTTGAACTAACCCGAGATTAACTACAGTGACAAAGGTGACGTGGCATCATTAGTGGGGATTACTGTAGCTTAATTACCCGGGCGTCACACAGAGGTTGTACCGGTCATGTACCGCTCTACCACCGGACTGGTCTCTGTTGTGGTGCGGTTGTTGGGCGGTTGTGGGCCGGTTGTACCGCTTATTGCCTGTTACCGGTTGTACCGCTCCTATGTTTTTCTGCACATAACGGGCAGATTCGTGGGGACCTATTTAAGGGTGTCTTCTTCCCCAATGGTTCCCTATCTCTTGAGCTCGTTTTTGCCTCCATTGTTGACCTTCTTTGAGCTTGCTAACTTTCAATCCCTCCATGGATTCTTGCTAGTTTTTGAGGGAAAAGAGAGAGGAGATCTAGATCCACATTTCCTCCAATCACTTTCTCCTCTATGTGAGGGGAACCCCTTGGATCTAGATCTTGGAGTTCTTGGTGTTCTCCTTCTTGTTATTCCTCTCATTTTCCTCCCTAGCATTAGTTGCTCCGGTGGGATTTGAGAGAGAAGGACTTGGGCACTCCATGTACCCTTGCCATTGCATTTGGTGCATCGGTTTGAGTTCTCAACGGTGATACGTGAAAGTGAAGTTTGAGAAGCTTATTACTCTTGGGTGTTTGGGCACCCTAGAGCTTGTTCCTCTTGGGTACCTTGGCGCCCTAGATGGTTGGTGTTGTTCGGAGCTCAATCATTGTGGTGTAAAGCTCCGGGCAAGCGTCGGGGTCTCCAATTAGGTTGTGGAGATCGCCCCGAGCAATTTGACGGGTACCGGTGACCGCCCCCAAGGGTTGCCAAAGTGTACGGGTTCGGTGACCACCCTCAAGGGTCCCTTAGTGGAATCACGACATCTTGCATTGTGCGAGGGCGTGAGGAGATTACGGTGGCCCTAGTGGCTTCTTGGGGAGCATTGTGCCTCCACACCGCTCCAAACGGAGATTAGCATCCGCAAGGGTGTGAACTTCGGGATACATCGTTGTCTCCAGGTGCCTTGGTTATCTCTTACCCGAGCCCTTTACATATGCACTTTACTCTGTGATATCCATATTGTTTCTTGTCATATATCTTGCTATCACTTAGTTGTTTATCTTGCTTAGCATAAGTTGTTGGTGCACATAGGTGAGCCTAGTTGTTGTAGGTTTTGTGATTGACAAATTAACCACTAGGTTTATTCCGCATTTGTTCAAGCCTAAACCGTAATTATTTTAAAGCTCCTATTCACCCCCCTCTAGGCGACATCCACGATCTTTCACACGGCACCTCCGAGTTCAGCACACGTTCAGCTTGATGACGTCCCACGAACTCCGATCCAACAGAGCTTCACGAGAGAATTTCGCCAGCACAATAGCGTGATGACGGTGATGATGTTGCTACCAACGCAGGTCTTCGCCTAAGCACCGCTATGATATGATCGAGGTGAATTATGGTGGAGGGGGGCACCGCACACGGGTTGGAACAATCAACTTGTGTGTTCTAGGGTGCCCCTGCCCCCGTATATAAAGTATCAAGGGGGAGGCCGGGCGGCCCCTGTAGGGCGCGCCAGGAGGAGGAGTCCTCCTCCTAGTAGGAGTAGGACTCCCCTTTCCTACTCCTACTAGGAGGAGGAAAGGAAGGAGGAGAGGGAGAAGGAAGGAGAGGGAGGAAAGGAGGAAAGGGGGGCCGGCCCCCTAGTCCAGCTCGGTTTGGGCTAGGAGGGCCACGCGCCCTGCCTCCTCTCTTCCACCACTTGGCCCATGAGGCCCAATACTTCTTCCCTGTATTCCCGTAACTCCCCGGTAGTCCGAAAAATACCCGAATCACTCGGAACCTTTCCGATGTTCGAATATAGTCGTCCAATATATCGATCTTTACGTCTCGACCATTTTGAAACTCCTCGTCATGTCCCTGATCTCATCCGGGACTCCGAACTACCTTCGGTACATCAAATCACATAAACTCATAATACCGATCGTCGCCAAACGTTTAGCGTGCGGACCCTACGGGTTCGAGAACTATGTAGACATGACCGAGACACGTCTCCGGTCAATAACAAATAGTGGAATCTGGATGTTCATATTGGTTCCTACATATTCTACGAAGATCTTTATCGGTCAAACCGAATAACAACATGTGTTGTTCCCTTTGTCATCGGTATGTTACTTGCCCGAGATTCGATCGTCGGTATCTCAATACCTAGTTCAATCTCGTTATCGGCAAGTCTCTTTACTCGTTCCGTAATGCACTATCCCATAACTAACTCATTAGTTGCATCGCTTGCAAGGCAAATAGTGATGTGCATTACCAAGAGGGCTGAGAGATAACTCTCCGACAATCGGAGTGACAAATCCTAATCTCGATCTATGCCAACTCAACAACTACCATCAGAGACACCTGTAGAGCACCTTTATAATCACCCAGTTACGTTGTGACGTTTGGTAGCACACAAAGTGTTCCTCTGGTAATCGGGAGTTGCATAATCTCATAGTCATAGGAACATGTATAAGCCATGAAGAAAGCAATAGCAGTAAACTAAAACGATCAAGTGCTAAGCTAACGAAATGGGTCGAGTCAATCACATCATTCTTCTAATGATTTGATCCCATTTATCAAATGATAACTCATGTCCATGGTTTGGAAACATAACCATCTTTGATCAACGAGCTAGTCAAGTAGAGGCATACTAGTGACACTCTGTTTGTCTATGTATTCACACATGTACTAAGTTTCTGGTTAATACAATTCTAGCATGAATAATAAACATTTATCATGATATAAGGAAATAAATAATAACTTTATTATTGCCTCTAGGGCATATTTCCTTTAGTCTCCCACTTGCACTAGAGTCAATAATCTAGTTCACATCTTTATGTGATTAGTTCACATCTCCATGTGACTAATACCCAAAGGGTTTGCTAGAGTCAATAATCTAGTTCACATCACTATGTGATTAACACCCAAAGAGTGATCATGTTTTGCTTGTGAGAGAAGTTTAGCCTACGGGTCTACAACATTCAGATCCGTATGTATTTCGCAAATTTCTATGTCTACAATGCTCTGCACGGAGCTACTCTAGCTAATTTCTCCCACTTTCAATATGTATCCATATCGAGACTTAGAGTCATCTAGATCGATGTAAAAAGCTTGCATCGACGTAACTCTTTACGACGAACTCTTTTATCACCTCCATAACCGAGAAATATTTCCTTAGTCCTTTAAGGATAATTTTGACCGGTGTCTAGTGATCTACTCCTAGATCACTATTGTACTCCCTTGCCAGAATGATGCTAAGGTATACAATAGGACTGATAAACAACATAGCATACTTTATAGAACCTATGACTGAGACATAGGGAATGACTTTTCATTCTCTTTCTATTTTCTGTTGTGGTCGGGTTTTGAGTCTTTACTCAACTTCACACCTTGCAACACAGGCAAGAACTCCTTCTTTGACTGTTCCATTTTGAACTACTTCAAAATCTTGTCAAGGTATGCACTCATTGAAAAAACTTATCAAGTGTCTTGATCTATCTCTATAGATCTTGATGCTCAATGTGTAAGCAGCTTCATCGAGGTCTTTCTTTGAAAAACTCTTTTCAAACACTCCTTTATGCTTTCCAGAAAATTCTACATTATTTCCGATCAACAATATGTCATTCACATATACTTATCAGAAATGTTGTAGTGCTCCCACTCACTTTCTTGTAAATACATGCTTCACCGCAAGTCTGTATAAAACAATATGCTTTGATCACTTTATCAAAGCATATATTCCAACTCCGAGATGCTTGCACCAATCCATATATGGATCGCTGGAGCTTGCTCACTTTGTTAGCACCTTTAGGATCAAAAAAACCTTCTGGTTGCATCATATACAACTCTTCTTTAAGAAATCCATGAAGGAATACAGTTTTGACATCCATTTGTCAGATTTCATAAAATGCGGCAACTGCTAACATGATTAGGACAGACTTATAAGCATCGATACGAGTGAGAAAATCTCATCGTAGTCAACACCTTGAACTTGTTAAAAGAAATTTGCGACAATTAGAGCTTTGTAGATAGTGACACTACTATCAACATCCGGCTTCCTCTTGAAGATCCATTTATTCTTAATGACTCACCGATCATCGGGCAAGTCAATCAAAGTCCATACTTTGTTCTCATACATGGATCCCATCTCAGATTTCATGGCCTCAAGCCATTTCTCGGAATCTGGGATCATCATCTTTTCCTCGTAGTTCGTAGGTTCGTCATGGTCAAGTAACATGACATCCAGAATAGGATTACCGTACCACTCTGGTGCAGATCTCATTCTGGTTGACCTACGAGGTTCAGTAGTAATTTGATCTGAAGTTACATGATCATCATCATTAACTTCCTCACTAATTGGTGTAGGAGTCACAGGAACAGATTTCTGTGATGAACTACTTTCCAATAAGGGAGCAGGTATAGTGGCCTCATCAAGTTCTACTTTCCTCCCACTCACTTCTTTCGAGAGAAACTCCTTCTCTAGAAAGGATCCATTCTTAACAACGAATGTCTTGCCTTCAGATCTGTGATAGAAGGTGCACCCAACTGTCTCCTTTGGGTATCCTATGAAAACACATTTCTCTGATTTGGGTTTGAGCTTATCAAGATGAAACTTTTTCACATAAGCATCGCAACCCCAAACTTTAAGAAAGGACAACTTTGGTTTCTTGCCAAACCACAGTTCATATGGCGTCGTCTCAACGGATTTAGATGGTGCCCTATTTAACGTGAATGCAGCTGTCTCTAACGCATAACCCCAAAATGATAATGGTAAATCGGTAAGAGACATCATAGATTGCACCATATCTAATAAAGTATGGTTACGATGTTCGGACACACCATTACGCCGTGGTGTTCCAGGTGGCATGAGTTGCGAAACTATTCCTCATTGTTTCAGATGAAGACCAAACTCGTAACTCAAATATTCTCCTCCACGATCAGATCGTAGAAACTTTATTTTATTGTTACGATGATTTTCCACTTCACTCTGAAATTATTTGAACTTTTCAAATGTTTCAGATTTATGTTTCATCAAGAAGATATACCCACATTTTACTCAAATCATCTGTGAAGGTCAGAAAATAACGATACATGCCGCGAGCCTCAACACTCATCGGACTACATACATCAGTATGTATTATTTCCAACAAGTTTGTTGCTCGCTCCATTGTTCTGGAGAATGGAGTCTTAGTCATCTTGCCCATGAGGCATGGTTCGCAAGCATCAACTAATTCATAATCAAGTGATTCCAAAAGCCCATCAGCATGGATTTTCTTCATGCGCTTTACACCAATATGACCTAAACGACAGTGCCACAAATAAGTTGCACTATCATTATTAACTTTGGATTTTTTGGCTTCAATATTATGAATATGTGTATCACTACGATCGAGATTCAATAAACCATTCACCTTGGGTGTATGACCATTGAAGGTTTTATTCATGTAAACAGAACAACAATTATTCTCTGACTTTAAATGAATAACTGTATTGCAATAAACATGATCAAATCATATTCATGCTTAACGCAAACACCAAATAACATTTATTTAGGTTCAACACTAATCCCAAAAGTATAGGGAGTGTGCAATGATGATCATATCAATCTTGGTACCACTTCCAACACACATCGTTACTTCACCCTTAACTAGTCTCTGTTCATTCTGCAACCCCCGTTTCGAGTTACTAATCTCAGCAACTGAACTAGTATCAAATACCGAGGGGTTGCTATAAACACTAGTAAAGTACACATCAATAACATGTATATCAAATATACCTTTGTTCACTTTGCCATACTTCTTATCCGCCAAATACTTGGGGCAGTTCTGCTTCCAGTGACGAGTCCCTTTGTAGTAGAAGCACTTAGTCTCGGGCTTAGGTCTAGACTTGGGCTTCTTCACTTGAGCAGCAACTTGCTTGCCGTTCTTCTTGAAGTTCCCTTTCTTCCCTTTGCCCTTTTCTTGAAACTAGTGGTCTTGTCAACCATCAACACTTGATGTTTTTCTTGATTTCTACCTTCGCCGATTTCAGCATGACGAAGAGCTTGGGAATCGTTTCCGTTATCCCTTGCATATTATAGTTCATCATGAAGTTCCAGTAGCTTGGTGGTAGTGACTAGAGAACTCTGTCAATCATTATCTTATCTAGAAGATTAACTCCCACTTGATTCAAGTGATTTTAGTACCCAGACATTCTGAGCACATGCTCACTAGTTGAGCTATTCTCCTCCATCTTGTAGGCAAAGTGCTTGTCAAAGGTCTCATACCTTTCAACATGGGCATGAGTCTGAAATACTAATTTCAACTATTGGAACATCTCATATGCTCCGTGGCGTTCAAAACGTCTTTGAAGCCCCGATTCTAAGCCGTAAATCATGTGCACTAAACTATCAAGTAGTCATCATAACGAGCTCACCAAACGTTCATAACGTCTGCATCTGCTCCTGCAATCGGTCTGCCACCTAGCAGTGCATCAAGGACATAATTCTTCTGTGCAGCAATGAGGATAATCCTCAGATCACAGATCCAATCCGCATCATTGCTACTAACATCTTTCAACTTAGTTTTTCTCTAGGAACATATCAAAATAAACGGGGAGCTACATCGCGAGCTATTGATCTACAACATAGTTATGCAAATGCTATCAGGACTAAGTTCATGATAAATTAAAGTTCAATTAATCATATTACTTAAGAACTCCCACTTAGATAGATGATATGTCTCCGTCGTATCTACTTTTCCAAACACTTTTGCCCTTGTTTTGGACTCTAACTTGCATAATTTGAATGGAACTAACCCGGACTGACGCTGTTTTCAGCAGAATTGCCATGGTGTTATTTATGTGCAGAAACAAAAGTTCTCGGAATGACCTGAAACTTCACGGAGACTATTTTTGGAAATAATAAAAAATACTGGCAAAAGATCAAGACCAGGGGCCCACACCCTAGCCACGAGGGTGGGTGGCGCGCCCCTACCTCGTGGGCCCCCTGGAGCTCCTCCGACCTCAACTCCAACCCTATATATTCATGTTCGGAGAGAAAAAAATCGAAGAGAAAAAAATCAGAGAGAAAGATTCATCGCATTTTACGATACAAAGCCGCCGCCAAGCCCTAAACTCTCTCGGGAGGGCTGATCTGGAGTCCGTTAGGGGCTCCGGAGAGGGGAATCCGTCACCATCGTCATCATCAACCATCCTCCATCACCAATTTCATGATGCTCACTGCCGTGTGTGAGTAATTCCATTGTAGGCTTGCTGGACGGTGATGGGCTGGATGAGATTTATCATGTAATCGAGTTAGTTTTGTTAGGGTTTGATCCCTAGTATCCACTATGTTCTGAGATTGATGTTGCTATGACTTTGCTATGATTAAGGCTTGTCACTAGGGCCCGAGTGCCATCATTTCAGATCTGAACCTATTATGTTTTCATCAATATATGAGAGTTCTTGATCCTATCTTGCAAGTCTATAGTCACCTACTATGTGTTATGATCCGGCAACCCCGAAGTGACAATAATCGGGACCACTTCCGGTGATGACCGTAGTTTGAGGAGTTCATGTATTCACTATGTGTTAATGCTTTGGTCCGGTACTCTATTAAAAGGAGGCCTTAATATCCCTTAGTTTCCACTAGGACCCCGCTGCCACGGGAGGGTAGGACAAAAGATGTCATGCAAGTTCTTTTCCATAAGCACGTATGACTATATTCAGAATACATGCCTACATTACATTGATGAATTGGAGCTAGTTCTGTGTCACCCTAGGTTATGACTGTTACATGATGAACCGCATCCGGCATAATTCTCCATCACCGATCCAATGCCTACGAGCTTTTCATATATTGTTCTTCACTTATTTACTTTTCCGTTGCTATTGTGACAATCATTACAAAACACCAAAAATATTACTTTTGCTATCGTTATCTTTTGCTACCGTTACCACCACTATCATATTACTTTGCTACTAAACACTTTGCTGTAGATATTAAGTTTCCAGGTGTGGTTGAATTGACAACTCAGCTGCTAATACTTGAGAATATTCTTTGGCTCCCCTTGTATCGAATCAATAAATTTGGGTTGAATACTCTACCCTCGAAAACTGTTGCGATCCCCTATACTTGTGGGTTATCAAGACTATTTTCTGGCGCCGTTGCCGGGGAGCATAGCTCTATTCTTTGAGTCACTTGGGATTTATATCTGCTTATCATTATGAAGAACTTGAGAGATCCAAAAACCAAGATTTATCCCTCAACTACGAGGGGAGGTAAGGAACTGCCATCTAGCTCTGCACTTGATTCACCTTCTGTTTTGAGTAAGCTTGTGACACCTAAACCTGCTTCTGCTATTGATTCTGATATGTCGCATATTATTGATGATGCCACTTGTGCTATGCATGATACTTATGATGAAACTACTTCTATGCTTGATACAACTGTGCCACTTGGTGAATTTCTTGATGAACAACTTGCTAGGGCTAGAGAGAATGAAATTATTGAAACTAATAATACTGATGAAAGTGATTATGAAGGCTCTCCTAATAAATATGAATTACCTGTTGTGCCTGAGGGCTATGTTATGGATGAAGAAACTAAAAGAGACCTTCTTGCTTGCAATGATAGAAGTGATCTTAAGAAATTATTAGCTAAGCTTAAACAAAAAACTCTGAATGCTAGAATGAAATATGATCCTGCTTATGCTACTTCACCTATCTTTGTTACTGATAAGGATTATGAATTCTCTATTGATCCTGATATAATTACTTTGGTTGAATCTGATCCTTTTTATGGCTATGAATCTGAAACTGTTGCGGCACATCTTACTAAATTAAATGATATAGCCACCCTGTTCACTAATGATGAGAGAACTCGCTACTTTTATATCCTTAAAATATTCCCGTTCTCAACTAAGGGTGATGCTAAGATATGGTTTAATTTTCTTGATCCTGGTTGTGTGCGTAGTCCCCAGGATATGATTTATTACTTCTCTGCTAAATATTTCCCTGCTCATAAGAAACAAGCTGCCTTAAGGGATATATATAATTTTGTGCAAATTGAAGAAGAGAGTCTCCCACAAGCTTGGGGAGGCTTCTCCAATTACTTAATGCTTTGCCTAATCACCCTCTTAAGAAAAATGAAATACTTGATATCTTTTATAATGGACTAACCGATGCTTCCAGAGATTACCTAGATAGTTGTGCTGGTTCTATTTTCAGGGAAAGAACGCCGGATGAACTAAAATTTTATTGAATAATATGTTGACAAATGAAAATAATTGGACACTTCCTGAGCCAACTCCTAAGCCAACTCCGAAGAAGAGGGGTATTCTATTTCTCTGTCCTGAAGATATGTAAGAGGCAAAGAAATCCATGAAAGAAAAGGGTATTAAATCTGAAGATGTTAAGAATTTACCTCCAATTGAAGAAATACATGGTCTTAATTTACCGCCTGTTGAAGAAATATATGATTTTAATCCATCACCTATTAAAGAAACACATGGTCTTGATAACCCGACACACGTAGTAAAGGTAAATTCTCTCTATAGATATGATAAAGCTGAAATCCCATTTACTAAGTTTGCTAGCCCATGCTTAGATGAGTTTGATAAATTTATGGTTAAGCAAGAATACTTCAATGCTTATTTTGGTAGAGAATTAAAACGCAGTGCTGATATGCTTGAACACTTGAGTGATTATATGGCTAATGTCAAAGGTGAACTTAAACTTATTAGTAAACATGCTTCTATGGTTACCACTCAAGTAGAACAAGTACTTAAAGCTCAAAATTATTTGCTCAATGAATTGAATAGTAAGAATAAGGACTATGCTATTAGAGTGGCTACTAGAACTGGTAAAATGACCCAGGAACCTCTGTATCCTAAAGGCCACCCTAAGAGAATTGAGCAAGATTCTTAGAGAAATAATATAGATGCACCTACTCCTTCTAAAAGGAAGAAAAAGAAAAATGATAGGACTTTGCATGCTTCTAGTGATCCTATTGCTAAAACACCTGAGAATCCAAATGATATTTCTATTTCTGATGCTGAAACACAATCTGGTAATGAACATGAAACTAGTGATAATGTAAATGATAATGTTCATGTTGATGCTCAACCTAGTAATGATAATGATATAGAAATTGAACCTGCTGTTGATCTTGACAACCCACAATCAAAGAATCAACGTTATGATAAGAAAGACTTTGTTGCTAGAAAACGTAAGAAAAGAGAGCCTTGGGTTCAAAAACCCATGCCTTTTCCTCCCAAACCATCCAAGAAAAAGGATGATGAGGATTTTGTGCGCTTTGCTTCTTTTTGCGTATGCGATTAACTGATATGCTCAAAATGAATCCTTATGCTAAGTATATGAAAGATATTGCTACTAATAAAAGAAAGATACCAGAAGCTGAAATTTCCACCATGCTTGCTAATTATACTTTTAAAGGTGGAATACCAAAGAAACTTGGAGATCCAGGAGTACCCACTATACCATGCTCCATTAAAAGAAACTATGTTAAAACTGCTTTATGTGATCTTGGAGCCGGTGTTAGTGTTATGCCTCTCTCTTTATATCGTAGACTTGATTTGAATAAGTTGACACCTACTGAAATATCTTTGCAAATGGCTGATAAATCAACTGCTATACCTGTCGGTATTTGTGAGGATGTGCCTGCTGTGGTTGCAAACGTTACTATTTTAACGGACTTTGTTATTCTTGATATTCCCGAGGACGATAGTATGTCTATTATTCTTGGAAGACCTTTTTTGAATACTGCAGGGACTGTTATTGATTGCAACAAAGGCAATGTCACTTTTCATGTTAATGGTAATGAGCATACGGTACACTTTCCGAGGAAACAACCTCAAGTCCACAGTATCAATTCTATTGGAAAAATTCCATCGATTATTTTTGGAGGTTTTGAATTTCCTCTTCCTACTGTCAAGAAGAAATATGATATTCTTATTATTGGGGATGCGCATATCCCCGTTGAGGTAATCTAGTGTTATTCGAAAATTCTTCGGTTCCATGTTATTCCGAATGAGTTTGTTAACAAGACTTGATCAACCTAGTTAATGGATTCCTTTTGATGATCATGAGATGGATGAATTTAGAAAACACAACTCTCTGTACCCCTTTCTACTTTCTGTTATTTATATTAAATAAAGCAAAAATAGTAATTTCTGTCTGTTTTCTGATTATCCGTGCAATATAAAAATACCCTGAAAATAAAAGTTCTCCAAATGCCCTGAAATTTAAATATGATTTTTTTTGGAATATTTGTGAATATTTGTCACTAAGAACACATCAAGGGGGCATCCACCTGGCCACGAGGGTGGAAGGCGCGCCCCCTGCCTCGTGGGCCCACGGTGGCCCTCCTCCATTTATTCCTGCACCCACACACTCCTTCCTCCCACAAACACCATTATCTAGCTCAAGCACGAGTTCTAGCTCATTTTGCTGCGATTTTCGATCTCCTTGCTCAAAGCACCTCTCACAAAACTGCTTTTGGGGATTGTTCCTTGGTATGTAACTCCTCCAATGGTCCAATTAGTTTTAGTTCTAGTGCTTTATTCATTGCATATTTTTGCTGCTTAGGTGACCCTGTTCTTGAGCTTGCATGTCAAATTTATGTGGTTCCAAGTAGTTTTGATGCATGATATAGGCTCTAGGCACTTGTAGGAGTAGTTGCTATCAATTTTGTTGCGTTTGGTCCACTTTTATTTGAAGTTACTAAAAATTTCAGAATTTTTCAGAAAATAATGAAGAGATTTTTGAGGGGCTCATCGAGCCGAAGCTCGAAGGAAAAGCAAAATGAAGAAGCAAACATGCCCAAATATAATCTGCCTCGCATCATGGAGGTTAGGCCGTGTGAATGGCCTTGTGATGATTTCCTGAGAGCAGCCAGGATTTATGATGATTTCCATGAATTGGCTGAGAATGCAGGCCTCACCGCCTTCCTCCACGACCAGCGCGAACAGTATCTCTTACTCACCAATATCTTTGTGCAAAACTTTCATTTCCATGCTAGAAGCTCACCACCTATGGTGGAGTTTTATTTATATGATGAGCATAAGAAGATGCCACTTCGTGATTTTTGTCGGGTTTGTTTGATCCCTTTCGAGGGCATCATAGAGGAACCACATCGCGGTGATGTGGATGGGTTTATTGATACCATCACTGTAGGGGAAACGAGGAAGGTTTCCGATGCACGAACTACTAGCATACACTTTCCTGTTCTACGTTACTTTGCTATATTTGCTAGTAGATGCTTAATTGTGCGCGGAAATTGTGGAAACCTGAGTGCCCCTGATATTGTTATTTTGTTCCACGCCTTATTTCATGATGATACATTCAGCATGGGTGCTATTATTGCAAAGCAGTTAAATCTTAACCGTACTAAGGGCCCCGTCTTTGGAGGCATCTTCGCCTCGCGCCTAGCTGCACATTTTAACATACCTATTAGGCATTATGAGAAGGAAGAAAAATTGCTGCCTCCTGTTTATTTAGATTATAGGAGTATGGTAGCACACGATTTTATTGTTAATGATAGGGAAAATGAGCTCAAATACAAATTGTTCTTTGATAAACATCATCCTGAAACTATTACCCTGCCTGCTCCTTCCTTGTTTGATTTATCTGCAGGCAAGTACCTTGTTCCGTTGGAGGCTTTTCACGCCTATCGGAACCCTACATCAGCCATAGAGCTAGAGTCGGAACCACAAGTTGATCCTCCACGACAGTCTAACTACCAGTGAGATCCGGAGATGATTGCCAACCAGTGGCAATCAGAGTCTTCTTCTTCGCAGTACGACCCCAACTATTACTATGGATATCCGCCAGGCCAACTGTGTCCATAGACCAACTTAGGCCAAAAGCCTAAGCTTGGGGGAGTACGTATTTCCCACCGACATTACATTTATGTTCACACACTCATTGCTAGATGTCGGTGCTCATACTTTTTCATTGTAATATCCATGCTAGTTTATTTTCTCTTTTTATGCTTTCTTCTTGTGTGTTTAATAAACATTAAGAAAAAACAAAAAAATTAGTTGTAGCTTTTAGCTAATTTTAATTTCCATGCTTGTAATAGTAATTAAAAAGAAAACCCCAAAAGATTTCTTGTTCTTCTTTTTGCTTGTTGGGAGCTTTCCCGTGTAAATAGTTTGATTTCTTTTTCTTTTCTTTGGGGGTCAAAAGGAGAAAACCATGATTAAATTATTGAAGTGGCTCTTATATGCATTATTGTTGGTCTGACAAAAGAGCCCATACTGCCTTGTCTTCTCCTGTTTATTGAATGCTTGCAGATTCCAGCTTAGTCCAATGCACGTGCACTATTATTATTATCCACATCGTTCGGTCGTGCAATTGAAAGGCAATTATGATGATATATGATGGACTGATTGAGATGGGAGAAACTGGTATGAACTTGACCTCTCTTGTTTTTGTAAATATGATTAGTTCATCGTTCCTGATTCAGCCTATTATGAATAAATGTGTTTGCAATGACAATTAAAGATTATAGTTGCTTATGTCATGCTTAATTAGCTAGGAGCTTATAATGGTTTACCTTGCGTGCCAACATGCTATTAAATTGGTTGTGATGTGGTATGATAGGGTGGTATCCTCTTTTGAACGATTCGAGTGGCTTGACTTGGCACATGTTCACGCATGTAGTTGAAACAAAATCAACATAGCCTCTACGATATTTATGTTCATGGTGCATTATATCCTACTCATGATTGCATTCGGTGTTGATTAATTTTAATGCATGTTCATGACTGTTGTCGCTCTCTAGCTGGTCGCTTCCCAGTCTTTTTCTAGCCTTCACCTGTACTACGTGGGAATACTGCTTGTGCATCCAATCCCATAAACCCCAAAGTTATTCCATATGAGTTCACCATACCTACCTATATACGGTATCTACCTTCCGTTCCAAGTAAATTTGTATGTGCCAAACTCTAAACCTTCAAATAAATATCCTGTTTTGTATGCTCGAATAGCTCATGTATCAACTAGGGCTGTCCGTATCTTCCATGTTAGGCGGGTTATTCTCAAGAGGAGTGGACTCCGCTCCTCACTCACGAGAAAGTGGCTGATCACGGGGATGCCCAGTCCCATGCTTTATGCAAATCAAATCAAAATAATTGCAAACAAAACTCCCCATGGGACTCTTGTTAGTTGGAGGCACTCGTTGTTTCGAGCAAGCCATCGATTGATGCTTGTTGGTGGAGGGGGAGTATAAACTTTACCATTCTATTTGAGAATCGCCTATAATGTGTGTAGCATGGAAGATATCGCCATCTCTTGGTTGTTATGTTGACAATGAAAGTATACCGCTCAAAATATTATTCATCTCTATTTCAAAACCGAGCTCTGGCACCTCTACAAATCCCTGCTTCCCTTTGCGAAGGGACTATCTATTTACTTTTATGCTGAGTCACCTCCTCTTATTAAAAAGCACCAGTTGGAGAGCACCACTGTCATTTGCATTCATTACTGTTAGTTTACATTGAGTATGACTTGACTGGATCTCTTTTACCATGAATTACAATGTCTGGTCAGTCCTTGATCTTTAAAGGTGCTCTGCATTTATGTTTTGCGGTCTCAGAAAGGGCTAGCGAGATACCATCTTGTTATATCATATTATGATTGTTTTGAGAAAGTGTTGTCATCCGAGATTTATTATTATTGCTCGCTAGTTGATTATGCTATTGATATGAGTAAACATGAGACCTAAGCGCTATTGTGAATATGGTTAGCTTATAATCTTTGCTGAAAACTTGAATGCTGGCTTTACATATTTACAACAACAAGAGCAAACAGAGTTTGTAAAAGTTTTTCTTTATCACTTCCAGTTTGTCAACTGAATTGCTTGAGGACAAGTAAAGGTTTAAGCTTGGGGGAGTTGATACGTCTCCGTCGTATCTACTTTTCCAAAAACTTTTGCCCTTGTTTTGGACTCTAACTTGCATGATTTGAATGGAACTAATCCGGACTGACGCTGTTTTCAACAGAATTACCATGGTGTTATTTATGTGCAGAAACAAAAGTTCTCGGAATGACCTGAAACTTCACAGAACATCTATTCGGAAATAATAAAAAATCCTTGCAAAAGATGAAGACCAGGGGGCCCACCACCTGTCCAAGAGGGTGGGGGGCACGCCTGCCCCCTACCTCGTGGGCCCCCTGGAGATCCTCCGACCTCAACTCCAAGTCTATATATTTGCTTTCGGGGAGAAAAAAATCAGAGAGAAGGATTCATCGCGTTTTACGATACGGAGCCGCCACCAAGCCCTAAAACCTCATGGGAGGGCTGATCTGGAGTCCGTTCGGGGCTCCGGAGAGGGGAATTCGTCGCCATCGTCATCATCAACCATCCTTCATCACCAATTTCATGATGCTCACCACCGTGCGTGAGTAATTCCATTGTAAGCTTGCTGGACGGTGATGGGTTGGATGAGATCTATCATGTAATCGAGTTAGTTTTGTTAGGGTTTGATCCCTAGTATCCACTATGTTCTGAGATTGATGTTGCTATGACTTTGCTATGCTTAATGCTTGTCACTAGGGTCTGAGTGCCATGATTTCAGATCTGAACCTATTATGTTTTCATCAATATATGAGAGTTCTTGATCCTATCTTGCAAGTCTATAGTCACCTATATTACGTATGACTATATTCGAAATACATGCCTATATTACATTGATGAATTGGAGCTAGTTCTGTGTCACCCTAGGTTATGACTGTTACATGATGAACCACATCCAGCATAATTCTCCATCACCGATCCAATGCTTACGAGCTTTTCATATATTGTTCTTCACTTATTTAATTTTCCGTTTCTATTGTCACAATCATTACAAAACACTAAACATATTACTTTTGATATCGTTATCTTTTGCTACCGTTACCACCACTATCATATTACTTTTCTACTAAACACTTTGCTGCAGATATTAAGTTTCCAGGTGTGGTTGAATTGACAATTCAGCTGCTAATACTTGAGAATATTCTTTGGCTCCCCTTGTGTCGAATCAATAAATTTGGGTTGAATACTCTACCCTCGAAAACTGTTGCGATCCCCTATACTTGTGAGATGGATTAGTTTTCAATGGTGAACATCACTATGTTGATCATATCTACTATATGATTCACGCTCGACCTTTCGGTCTCCAGTGTTCCGAGGCCATATCTGCATATGCTAGGCTCGTCAAGTTTAACCTGAGTATTTCTGCGTGTGCAAAACTGGCTTGCACTCATTTTATATGAATGTAGAGCTTATCACACCCGATCATCACGTGGTGTCTCGTCACGACGAACTTTGGCAACGGTGCATACTCAAGGAGAACACTTGTACCTTGAAATTTAGTGAGAGATCATCTTATAATGCTACCGCCGATCTAAGCAAAATAAGATGCATAAAGGATAAACATCAAATGCAATCAAAATATGTGACATGATATGGCCATGATCATCTTGCGCCTGTGATCTCCATCTCCAAAGTACCGTCATGATCTCTATCATCACCGGCATGACACCATGATCTCCATCATCTTGATCTCTATCAATATGTCATCACATAGTCGTCTCGTCAACTATTGCTCTTGCAACTATTGCTATCGCATAGCGATAAAGTAAAGCAATTATTTGGCGCTTGCATCTTATGCAATAAAGAGACAACCATAAGGCTTCTACCAGTTGCCGATAACTTCAACAAAACATGATCATCTTATACAACAACTTATATCTCATCACATCTTATCACATCACAACAAGCCCTGCAAAAACAAGTTAGACGTCCTCTACATTGTTGTCGCAAGTTTTACGTGGCTGCTATGGGCTGAGCAAGAACCGTTCTTACCTACGCATCAAAAACCACAACGCGGTATAGTAATTGCTTTTTGATCTTCAGAAAGAACCTTGTTCATTGAATCCGATTCAACTAAAGTTGGAGAAACTGACACCCGCCAGCCACCTGTGTGCGAAGCACGTCGGTAGAACCAGTCTCGCGTAAGCGTACGTGTAATGTCGGTCTGGGCCGCTTTATCCAACAATACCGCTGAATCAAGAAACAACCAGTGACGGCAAGCAAGATATATATACCCATGCCCACAACTCCTTTGTGTTCTACTCGTGCATATAACATCTACACATAAACCGGGCTCTGATACCACTGTTGGGGAACGTAGTAATTTCAAAAATTTCCTACGCACACGCAAGATTATGGTGATGCATAGCAGCGAGAGGGAAGAGTATAGTCCACGTACCCTCGTAGACCGTAAGCGAAAGCGTTATGAGAACACGGTTGATGTAGTCGAACGTCTTCACGATCCGACCGATCCAAGTACCGAGCGCACGGCACCTCCGAGTTTAGCACGCGTTCAGCTCAATGACATCCCACGAACTCCGATCCAGCAGAGCTTCACGGGAGAGTTCCGTCAGCACGATGGCGTGATGACGGTGATGATGTTGCTACCGACGCAGGGCTTCGCCTAAACACTGCTACAATATGATCGAGGTGAATTATGGTGGAGGGGGGCACCGCACACGACTTGGAACAATCAACTTGTGCATTCTAGGGTGCCCCCTACCCCCGTATATAAAGGAGCAAGGGGGAGGCCGGCCGACCCCTGTAGGGCGCGCCAGGAGTAGTCCTACTCCTATTAGGAGGAGGAAAGGAAGGAGAGAGGGAGAAAGAAGGAGAGGGAGGAAAGGAGGAAAGGGGGCCTGCCCCCCTAGTCCAATTCGGTTTGGGCTAGGGGGCCGTGCGCCCTGCCTCCTCTCTTCCACCACCTGGCCCATGAGGCCCAATACTTCTTCCCCGTATTCTCGTAACTCCCGGGTACTCCGAAAAATACCCGAATCACTCGGAACCTTTCCAATGTCCGAATATTGTCGTCCAATATATCAATCTTTACGTCTCGACCATTTCGAGACTCCTTGTCATGTACCCGATCTCATGCGAGACTCCGAACTACCTTCGGTACATCAAATCACATAAACTCATATTACCGATCGTCACCGAATGTTAAGCGTGCGGACCCTACGGGTTCGAGAACTATGTAGACATGACCGAGACACGTCTCTGGTCAATACCAATAGCGGAACCTGGATGTTCATATTGGCTCCTACATATTCTACGAAGATCTTTATCGGTCAAACCGCATAACAACATACGTTGTTCCCTTTGTCATCGGTACGTTACTTGCCCAAGATTCGATCATCAGTATTTCAATACCTAGTTCAATCTAGTTACCGGCAAGTTTCTTTACTCGTTCCGTAATGCACTATCCCACAACTAACTCATTAGTTGCATTGCTTGCAAGGTTTATAGTGATGTGCATTACCGAGAGGGCCCAGAGACACCTCTCCGACAATCGGAGTGACAAATCATAATCTCGATCTATGCCAACTCAACAAGTACCATCGGAGACACTTGTAGAGCACCTTTATAATCACCCAGTTACGTTGTGACGTTTGGTAGCACACAAAGTGTTCCTCTGGTAATCGGGAGTTACATAATCTCATAGTCATAGGAACATGTATAAGTCATGAAGAAAGCAATAGCAGTAAAGTAAAATGATCAAGTGCTAAGCTAACGGAATGGGTCAAGTCAATCACACATTCTCCTAATGATGTGATCCCATTTATCAAATGAGAACTCATGTCCATGGTTAGGAAACATAACCATTTTTCATCAATGAGCTAGTCAAGTAGAGGCATACTAGTGACACTCTGTTTGTCTATGTATTCACGCATGTACTAAGTTTCCGGTTAATACAATTCTAGCATGAACAATAAACATTTATCATGACATAAGGAAATAAATAATAACTTTATTATTGCCTCTAGGGCATATTTCCTTCACTAGGCCGCTGTGTCACGCCAAGTGCGTGTCCAGGCGCTGGCACCGCCTCATCTCGGAGCCCCACCACCGCAGGAGGCTCCCCCAGACCCTTGCCGGTGTCTTCTACGTCACCTGGGACGAGCGGCACCCCCCAGGAGGTCCGCCATTTCGCCAGCCTCCTCTCGGAGCTGGGACGCGGGGCTCTTGTCCACCCCTCCCTCTCCTTCCTGACTTGCTACGAGTGCTGCAAGTTGGCGGACTCCCTGCCTCCTCCTTGTTGGGGAACGTAGCATGAAATTTCAAAAAAATTCTTATGCTCACGCAAGATCTATCTAGGAGATGCATAGCAACGAGAGGGGGAGAGTGTGTCCACGAACCCTCGTAGACCGAAAGCGGAAGCGTTAGCTTAACGCGGTTGATGTAGTCGAACGTCTTCTCAATCCAAACAATCAAGCACTAACGTACGACACCTCCGAGTTCTGCACACATTCATCTTGATGACGTCCCTCAAACTCTTGATCCAGTAAAGTGTTGAGGGAGAGTTCCGTCAGCACGATGGCGTGGTGACGACGATGGTGAAGTGATCCGCGCAGGGCTTCGCCTAAGCACTACGTGAATATGACTGGAGGCGTAAACTGTGGGGGGGAGCACTGCACACGACTTGGAACAATTGATGTGTGTTAGAGGCGCCCCCAACCCTCGTATATAAAGGAGGGAGAGGGGAGGAGGCCGGCCCTAGGAGCGCCCCAAGTAGGAGGAGTCCTACTTGGGCTCCTAGTAGGATTCAGCCCCCCTTCCTTTTATCGGAGGGGAAAGGGGGAAGGAGAGAGAGGGAGAAGGAAAGGGGGACGCCGCCCCTCCCCTAGTCCAATTCGGACTCCCCCGGGGGGTTTCGGTAACCCCCCGGTACTCCGATATGTACCCGATACATTCTGAAACACTTTCGGTGTCCGAATACTATCATCCAATATATCAATCTTTACCTCTCGCCCATTTTGAGACTCCTCGTCATGTCCGTGATCTCATCCGGGACTCCGAACAACATTCGGTCACCAAATCACATAACTCATATAATACAAAATCGTCATCGAACGTTAAGCATGCGGACCCTACGGGTTTGAGAACTATGTAGACATGACCAAAACACCTATCCAGTCAATAACCAATAGCGGAACCGTGATGCTCATATTGGTTCCTACATATTCTACGAAGATCTTTATCGGTCAAACCGTAATGACAATATACGTCATTCCCTTTGTCATCGGTATGTTACTTGCCCGAGATTCGATCGTCGGTATCTTCATACCTAGTTCAATCTCGTTACCGGCAAGTCTCTTTACTCGTTCCGTAATGCATCATCCCGCAACTAACTCATTAGTCACATTTCTTGCAAGGCTTATCATGATGGGCATTACCGAGAGGGCCCAAAGATACCTCTCCGATACTCGGAGTGACAAATCCTAATCTCGATCTATGCCAACCCAACAAACACCTTCAGAGATACCTGTAGAGCATCTTTATAATCACCCATTTACGTTGTGACATTTGAGAGCACACAAGGTATTCCTCCGGTATTGGGGAGTTGCATAATCTCATAGTCAAAGGAATATGTATAAGTCATGAAGAAAGCAATAGCAATAAAACTCAACGATCATTATGCTAAGCTAATGGATGGGTCTTGTCCATCACATCATTCTCCTAATGATGTGATCTCGTTCATCAAATGACAACTCATGTCTACGGTTAGGAAACATAACTATCTTTGATTAATGAGCTAGTCTAGTAGAGGCTTACTAGGGACATTATGTTTTGTCTATGTATTCACACATGTATCAAGTTTCTAGTTAATACAATTCTAGCATGAATAATAAACATTTATCATGATATAAGTAAATATAAACAATAACTTTATTATTGCCTCTAGAGCATATTTCCTTCACTCCTCTATCGCTACTTCTTCGACGGTGATCTCCCGGAGATGTTCCGCTACGTGGCGTGCAATTCCGCCACCGGAACCTGGCTCGAATTGCCTGAACCCTCCTAGGCTGCCACCACGCCAAGCCGCCCACAACCTATTTGGCTTTCGATCCAGCCATTTCCTCGCATTTTCGTGTGTTTGAGTTCTCCGAGTTTGAGAACAGATACTGCTTGGCTGGTGCAGCAATCTACTCGTCCAGAACAGGGGTGTGGACTTTCAAGAGAAGTTGAATGACCTCTGAGCTTAGAATCTGCACTGACATGAGAAGCGTCTTCTTCAATGACATCTTGCATCTTGTCATGCCTAACTGTTCTATACTGGCAGTGGAGACTGATGGGGAGAGATGGAGGATCATTCGTGTGCCACACCAGGAAGCAGAGTTTGAGCCTGCTTTTATTGGCCAGTCCTAGGGGCACCTTTGTTACACGAATATAGTTCGTAGTGTCCTCGATCCTCTAAGCCTGTCAATCTGGGTTCTCGAGGATTACAGTATAGATGAATGGAACTGAAGCATCATGTGAGCAATGAACAGTTGCTAGAGAAAAGAAACTTTCCATATGGGATCGATCATCCGTCCTTCCACCACTACTTATACAACATTGTCGCTATTCACCCGGATTGCGGTTGATTTTCTATGTTGCTGGCAAGGATAACACACTGATGAAGTATGACATTGATCTAAAGGAAGTGCATGTTATCCGCAATCTTGGGTCTGACTGTTGTCGGGAAGCATTTTTGGCGTATGTTCCGTTGTACTTGGACACTCTGGAAGAACACCAATCAATTGCTGGTTGAAGTTTGCCATGAAAGATATTTAGACCATTGCAAGAGCTTGGTATTCAGCCAGGAGCAGCACTATATTTAAGTCCTCTTGAAATTGGTGACGACTATTTCTTTCTATGTTTGGATGATTCCTGCTTCAGTCTGTTAGTTTGTGCCATTGTGCAATGTTTGGTTCTGTTAGATGTCCTGCAAGGTAGCTTGATGTAGGCTGGTTGTTTCAGTGGACTACTTGAAGTTTGCTTATTCCAGCGGATGTTTTTTGTTTATGAATGTTATTGCAGCTAAATGTAGGGAAGACTTAACTAGTAATATTGTACTACGTACTTTACTGAAGTTGGTATGGTCTTATATGCACTTTATCTGTAGTCCCAATTGAAGTTAGATATGTTATATGCAGCTACTCCATTTTGTCCTTTCAAAGCACATCCATGTTTTATTGTGGGTGTCTTTTCTCTGGGTGTTGGTACTACTGAATCATTACCTTTGTTTAAATAATTAATACTGAGCTGTTTTGTCATATTTTTTCTTGTTGTTTCAATAGGCTATTTTCAAGGCTCCCTAATATATTGCCAGAGTGCCATTGGTTATTCCAGTGACAACTCTCTGTTGAAGCTATAGAGAGAACCAAGAGCAGATTATTGATTTATCATCCCTCATCCTCAGTTATCTTCTAATGCTTTGTCGCCTTTGAATAATTTTTTAAACTTGTATGCTCTTTTCTGCATCTGCTTTCCCTCTAAAAGTTGAACAAGGCTTGGAAAAGATACTATGTATGCAAAGGAAATACAAAGAGGAACAAGAGAGAGAGAGAGCTGTGGGTTTATTAAATTGTTTATATTTTCAACCCATTTTCTACTAAAGATTAATGTTTTATATTAAATTGTTACCTACTCCCTCCGTCCAAAAAAGCTTGTCCCAAGCTTGGTGCTAGATACATCCATTTGAGGGACAAGCTTTTTCAGACGAAGGGAGCATATGTTTTAGAGCATTTTTCTAAAGTAATTTTAAATATAGATCCATGAGAAATAATATTGTGCTAAATACTGGTTGCTTGTCTTGTCCTCCTTAATTTTACTTTAGTTTCCCAATTAGACATTGCCTTGAAGTTAATTTCTCCATTTTGTTCTTTGGTATGCTGACTTCTTTTAGGCTTCAGTTTTGACCAACAATGAATAGACACACATAGTGTTTTCAGCATAAAGAGGGTTGAATTTACTAGAAGTTTGAGGGAGAACAACCCTATTCTGTCCTTTTTTACTTTTCACCATCATTGATGATGCTAATAGTGTTGTTGTGTTCTGTTAGAATCTACTGATGACATGGTTGCCCTTCAACCATGTTCGTTCCTTTCAAGATTTGATTGAGTTTGCTTACCATGGTCGTTTCTTTGGGAATTGGTTGATTAATAGCCATGCTTAGGATAGAAAATTGAACATTTGTTTGTGATTCAGTTGACTTGTTGTGGTTTCTCAAAGCAAAATTAATAAAAATAAAAATGCTTTGGGGGCTCAGACTGGTTGTTGCAAGATTTTTGTTAGAAACATTCATATCTAGACAAACCTAAAGTGTTTTGTCAGTCCGCATGCTCTATAGAGCAATCCATATATATCTTTCTCATGGACTTCCTTTTTCCCTTTCCAGCCAAGATACCCAACGTTGTGGTTCTATGGTGTGTTCTCGTTATGATAGTCTTCAACCAGACCCTTAAAACTTATCCATGGGCGGAAGCCCGGACAAAATAAAGTCATTCAATCAGATCCCCAAACTTCCGTTTTGTTTAGGGGAAGTGGTGGCAAGGAAACTGTCCGAAACTTTGGGGGCTTAGAGCACGAGAAATAATCAGCAAGAAAAGCTTTATTGATCCTCATCGTCCGTCAATGAGACACGACCGCTCAAAGATCCAAGGTTACATGCCGAGCATAATCAATGACCTTATTATCATGTCAAAGGAGAAACATCCGTCTTAAAAATCAAACATGTTACGGGATGAGCATGCAATGTAACATGTTGGATTCTTAAGAAGGTTGTGTTCATCCCCGTAACATGTTGGATTTTTAAGACAGTTGTTTCTCCTTTGATATGACAATAAGGTCATTGATCATGCTTGCCATGTAACCTTGGATCTTTGAGCGGTTGTGTATCATTGACGCGACGATGATGATCAATAAAGCTTTTCTTGTTGATTATTGTGTGCCATTTTTTAAGTTAAATGATTTGAAGATTGCTCACCACACTTGCCGATTATTGTGTGGTATAACAGCGCAAAGATACATCGATGACCATATGTTGATATGCATCCAAATTAATAATAAAATCTGAATATAGCAAAAGAAAATCAAGGATTCTAATCATTTTTTAGCAATTATATGATCAACCGTAGTTTCGTGAATAAAATGACATGCATGTGTTTCCAAAGAAAGAAAAGAAAAATGAACATCCATATTGCTTAGATAATTGTTTTTATGGCTCTAATTTTATCTTCTTGCCTAGAATACCATGGATATCCATTTTCGTGAAACTTTGCACCTCGTTCATGTTTATTACAATTTTTTTAGAATCATTTGATGTTTTTGCTATTTTCTCAATTTTATTGTTCATCTGGGTGCATGTGCGCCATGTTTGAAAAATCTACATCATTGCTCTTTTTCATACAAAGCCCTATCTATCTATTACTGGGATTGCAATTTCTCAATCAGCTTCTAAACCGTTGGATCTGCAAGGATTCGTGTGGATTTTTCCTTTTTGGTGTATCACTTTTCATTTTAGTACTTTTACATCATTCTTTTTTATCTTTGTCTTGTCGATAATTTTTTCTTTCACGTGCTCAATTACCGTTGCACGTCCACATGTCAAGGACAACTATAGTTATTAAAACCATTCAGCTACGCATCAAAGGCGATAGCTCGCGATAGCCGCGTCGGCAACGGTACGAGACAAAAAAAGATTTATCAGGTCCACCACATCGTTTGCTTTTTATTCTAAGAAAAAGATAGGAGGAGAAAATCGCCTTCACAGCCCCTTCTCCGCCCTCCGCCTCATCCTCTTCTCCGGCGCCGCCACCCCACCCCTTCTATCGAGCGGTGTTGCCTCTCCTTCCCGGTACGTGAGCCGCCGCCTCGCCGCCGCCCCTCCTCCTCCTCCTATCTTCCGTTGTCTCGCCGCTGCAGTCGTCCCCGTGAGCAAGCTATCTAGGCTAGGGTTCATCGGAAAGAAAGGAAAAAAATCCCCATTCCCTCCGCCGTCTCCTATGCCCCGCTCCCCGCCTACTCTTCCTCTCTGCAGCATCATGTTTATCCTCGACGTAGAAGGATAGCACGGACTGAAGAGACGCCCTGCCGCCGTGCTCCTTTTTGTAGGGACGGGGAGGGGGACGGGAAAGGGAGGCCCGAGGGCGGCAAGTTCCGTCAGATGGTAGTGGCCGTCGCCTCGGAGGGCGCAGGGGAGGCGCGCTGCTCGCGTCGCTCACGGAGCCTTGAGAGGCGCTCTTGTTCTGCACGGAGGACGCCGGGGGCTACTTCCCCGTCGAGTCCGCCGCCCGGGCGCTTGTGCGGCTGGCCGATGCCGAGGTCGCCAGCCCCGACGAGATGCTGCTCGCCGTGCGCGCCATCACCTGCAGGTATTTTCAGGAATGGAGAGAAGCACCCTTCTCTCTTGTGTGATGCAACTTTGAGTTCTTTGTTTCACTGAGTATTTTTGAAAGAACTAATTGATCTTCAAAATCCAAATATATGTACAATTCAGATATTTCACTGAGCTTCTGTTTTTGTGGAAAGCAAATATATGTACTCCAAAATCCAAATTGATCTTCTGAGTCAATTACTATGGCATATTTTTTCCTCATCTACATACTTTTACTGTTTTACAGATTGGTTTTTTGCCTTTTTGTGGCATCTTTCGTTTCATCTGTTAAGATAGCCATAACTAGTGACTTAAACCTCTAATATCTTGAGTCAAGATTCCTTCTTAAAGTGAAAATTTTCATTTATTCTGCTGCTGCAATGATTGGCCATCTATATATTTGGCTCTGGCTTACACGTGGCATTTCTTTTCCCTTTTCTGTAGGATAGAACTTTTCACTGTAAGCTACTAACTTAGCAGTAACCTACTATTCAATTTACATGTTGTGACTACAGATAACAAGGTTTGTATTTTCTACTCAGCTGGTTGGATATTAGTTATGAAGGTTGTCCCTGGATTTTTGCTCTATCGAGGACTGCATGAGCTTGGTCAATATGCATTCTTGGAAATTCTCTGGGAGCCAGCCATAAAGAAGGAATTCCTATTGTATCCTGTGGCATTCTTAGTTAGGTAGGTCCAATCTTCCATCCTTTGTTTTATGTTTCTTCTATTGTTTAGTTTTCTTGATAACCAGTTATAGTATTGGTCTTACACATGTATTCTTATTCTTTGTTTGTGAGGATAAACATTTCTATGCTCGCTTTTGTAGGTACTAAATATAACCAGATGAACTGTTTTTGCAAACGTCAGAGTGCTAATTACACGAGTTCAAAGATTAAGCTGAGTCCGATCTATTTTTTTGTCAATTTAGTTTGAAGGTAAATCGTTTTACAGTCATCCCGTTAGAACTTGACCAGACAACATGCATGGTGGTTTGTAGTTTGTTGACATAAATGTCAAACAGTTTATATCTGCATAATTCTAGAAGTGCTCTCTTATAATAATCCTCGGTACAAGTTGTATCAGACTAGCAGTATAATGTTGGATGAATTGATTTAATTAATTAGTGACTATTTTTGCATGAGATGATCATTAACTTTAGTTATTTATGTGAAATATGCATAAATAATTTTTTGTGTTGTGCCCATGTCCCATGCATATATGATTTCCTTTTGCTACGTATGTATTCATGTATATACCGCATCCATTTGGCTGAGTTGCTTGCCTTGCTTACTTCTACAAATAAAGTCGTTTCATATTGGAATTATGAAACATGATTTCTATTTTCCTTGAAGACCAAGGAATCATATTTTATTTATTTTCTGGAAAAGATCAGCATGCTAATTTTTCCTTAATCTTATCGAGAATTTGTTATTGCCATCAGAAGGTGTACTACTTGACCATGCAGAATACAAGGTGTCACGATGATTTGATGAGGTAAGGTAATCGTTGAGTCATGTTGTCAAATGCTAATGGATGGAATTTCTAATGTATGGCTGGAACAACAAGTCGGTGATGATATTGCAACGTCTTATTTGAGAACTGTAGACATGGTTTGCCACACTGGACCTTGTGAAGATTATGTCTGTTCTTTGTTTAAGACTAATTGTACACATTCATGTTGCAAATATTTCTTCGGTTTCTGTTCTCAAGGGTATAGTAATGTAGAAATGGCTAAATTTTACAAATTGTAGTACTTCTTGTGAGCAAGCATTCAGTTCAAAAGCTGCCTAACATGCTGGTAACTTGCTAAATTAGGCATATAATATTATAATTTTAGTTTCATCGGAGAACTTCTCTTTAAGACAATGGCAGTGAACATTTGTTTCCGATAATGACAGTGGATATCGTATATTTTGCTCTCTAAAAATGAACTATTGTGGTGTTCTTCACCTATCAGTGTGCCATGTTTTCTATCTAAGAATATGCCACATTTGCTAAATAAACCAGCTCATTAAAGTGATGGACAACTAAATACTTTTTATAGAGCTAAAATAATATATAGGCAACCAAACAACCTTCCCTTTCAAAAAAAGCCAAGAAAACATCTGGGTAACTTCCTGGCGCGGCGGAGTGCCCTTGCCCACTAGTACATATTGTGAACCCTCAACTCATACAATTTTGAAGAAAACATGAACTGGATATATGATGCATTTTCTTCAAAGTATGGTATATTTAGTTGGAAAGAATGACATTTTGTCAAGGAAGAAACTGCCTTAAATCCCTTATGATAAGCACGCGGTTGATCTGGGTGCAACTCATATGCACCAGAATACTTGGCTATAGCATGTTTTGTTAGATCCATTCTTAAGAAAATGCATTATTCTTGAAATGCGGCACGCTCACTGCAGCTTGACCACGTCATCCCTGCCAGTGCCGATTAGCTCAGCCTTGGTGGCGGCGGGCTCCTGGACCACCTCAAGCAGGCGCCTGCTGCAGCGGCCGACATGTGAGGTATGCTCTTTGGTACTAACTCTTCATTCTCGACATCTGGCTGTGTCTGTTCCTCATATTGTCTCCAAATACCGGTGCGAAAAGGCTTTCTTCTAGATCTGCTCATTATGGTTCTCCAAATACAATACATTCAATGATATTGTAGTTTTTGTGGGCTTGTTCTTTATAGGAAAATAATTGTACACATAGCACTATAGTTAGAAGCAGGTCTATGAAGGCATGGCTTCAAAATTCCATATACATGTTTTGTTCCTTTTCCTTTCCATATCTATGGTTTTCGTACTAATTTATGTTTTCCCCTCAAGGGAGGACATGTGTATTTGAGAGAGGGTTATGGAAAAGAGGGGGCTGGACTAAGAGGAAGGAGTGGAATCACATGATGTGCATTGCATTTTTGTCTGTGCAATCCAGTTATATACTGATAAGGCTTTATACAATAATAAGCTCCCTATCTTTTGAACGTCACAATTAGTACAGAGGGACAAGTCATTTCTGACAATTGAAGATCAAACAAACAATACTGCAGAATTATGCCAATATAAGTTTTTGATGTACATTGAGCTTGTCAGTTTTACTGTCACCTTTAATTTTGGAGACATGACTAACTATTTTCTCCACTATTTGGCATCTTCCCATATTCATCTTGACAGTCTGGTTTTCTATGATCTTGTTTTCTATTTGCAGGGGCAAATTATATTTCAATGATACAAATGGCTGATGTTAGTTTTGGTATATATGTGGTCAAGAAGGTTGTCAAGTAGTGATGGCCTCAGATTTGTTATGGGGCAGTTTTTTTTAATAGAGCGCTTCTTGCGCACAAGCACTGGAACCATCGGTCTATGACATACATGATTCTCTATAACTTCTACCAGAATGCTTTCTTTGTGTTAATGCTCTTCTGGTACGTATTCCCACCTCTGTGTGTTTCTCATATGATGTAAGCTCAGTATATCTGTGTTACCTTTGTTACCTGTCACCTACAATTTGACTATCCAAATGTATGAATATACGGAAGCATCATCCCGCACTCCCTTTTGGCCTTTTTGGACCCCTTGTAATGTACACTGGTCTAATTAAGTTCTTAATGAATTGATTTAGGCACACTACATATTCTGTAACTCTTGTGCTGATAGATTAGAGTACTGCTTTCCATTCCATTATCTGCACATCAGTACCCACAGTAGTGGTTGATATTCTAGAGGACTTACTCATAATAGTCATAATACCCTTCTTTATTGTCTGAGACTATTGAGGCAAAGCTTCAAAATGAGAGCTACAACCTGACACTCTTCTGAAACATAATGGTAGATACCTTGTAACATAGCCTTGTCCTTTCCTATGTACATTTCTTCACATAAAATATCAGTTCTGTTTCATGTAGCAGTCTTCTTTGTTAGTAATGTTCCATGTTTCTGTTTACATGTACGTTCATTAATTTTCCCGTTTGAACCCCCTTAATTAGTAAGGTGATCTCACAAGCTTGGGTCCTAAACCACAAGAGCTCGAGAAAGTCGTCATACATTCCTTCTGTAGTGCACTAGCAACCTCGGATACAAGTACCAGTGGTGGTTTCTCTGTTCATAGGAGACATGCTGAAGACTGTCTTCCTCGGACGGTTAGCATTGCAAGCACTTTTTGACTCCACTTGATGTCTACAAAATTTCTGGCTTATTGAATGATATGGTTACTTGCAAGACATGTCGTAGAATCCACATAGAACCGAGTGGCATTTTCCTCACATTTCATGGTGATTTTAATTTGAGCATTCAGCTTGAATACCCTTTAAACTTTCCGTCGTTGTGCTCTTATAGTTTTGGTGTAGCACTTCATGTCACAACTGAATGTTGAATTCTTACCACTGCAGAAACTTCAACATATACTGATTCATTAGATAATGAGTATGTGTGAGCTCTTGTTGTCTTTCTGGTTGAATGTTGAATTCTTACCACTGCAGAAACTTGCAACATATACTGATTCATTAGATAATGAGTATGTGTGAACTCTCTCTGTCTTTCTGGTTCTACCTCATGCCATCAGTGTTTTGTGTTTCAGATGCCCTAATCTCCCTTGTATTTAAGCGTCATTTATTAGCTCTTCCGAAATTTGTCGCCAAAGTAAGTGGAATGGGCGCTTTCAACCTGGCACCGCCCAGATTTCTCTCAAGAGGCGCCACTAGGTGGCGCCCCAACCCCTAGTGTGCATGAAAGGCAGACACACTCCGGCTGAGGTTAACTATATCTACACACGAAGTCGGGCGAGCACGCAACTGTACACGTTTGTTGGCTGGGCGCAACTACAGTCTATAGTTGTACACCTGCCGTCCGCATACAACTTCTTTTTTGCGAGTGTCCGCATACAACTACAATTGCACATTCCTCATTGGCCACACGCAAGTACAATTGCACATGCAATACATGTTTTACAATTGGGCTGCTAGATTTTTAAGTTGTAGTATTTATGTTTTTCATATTTATGAAAATATATTAGAACATTAGATCTCATGCAATACATGTTTTAAATTATCGTAACATCTATAGCCATATATGAAAATGCACATATTTGAAACAACCATCTGAGGGACAGACTTTATGTCACACAACGACTACTTTTCCGTGTCAAAGACCGCTTAGTGGCCAGTAACGCGCGACTTGAATTTTTTCTATTACACTATACCTTTTTAAACAAAACTAGATAATTGCCTGTGCCTTGTAAGGATATAAATATTCTAATAGTATGTTAGTTCAGGATTTACCTGCTCATATTGATGTGATTATGTAAATAAATGTTTATCAAATCAATGTCATAATTTACCTATCTAAATAAATTTAGTATTTTATTTGGTAAGAACTAACTGAGTTAACAAAAAAACATAAATTTATTTGGTAAGTCAATAAAATGTGGGATAGTTAAGACCGTTTCAAGAAAAACCGGTAAAAACAAGAGATCAGAGGGGGAAAATCAAAACAAAGAGAGGAAGAGGAAAACGTAGGTAAGGTTTGATGAAGCACCATGCCTAATAATTGGTGTTTTTTTAATCCTATCCCCAACTATGGTGTTATTTTGTAATTTTATCCTCGGCCCAATATAAATTATAGCTATGCCTATTAGAAATACAAATCTCTATCTCTATCTCTACTACTTAAAAGGAATCCAAGGTTTCCCCTCCGGTCTTGCGTTCTCATTTTCTTCCGCCTCCAACCCGTTTGGATTTTTTACCACCTCCCATGATTACAATTTTTTTCTTACCGAAACGTTGTTTTCTCACATGTTTATCAATCGTAACCCTTTCCCTCTTCCCGCCTTGCGCGAACTGGTGTCTCAGTGAGATCGGGTGGGTGGGCGTGCCTCATGCAGGATTTGGTCTGGATGATGCTCCTATCCTCGAGAGCTCGACGCTGAGGGCGATCCACCGCTGCCACTGCCAGCCTTCTGATCCACAACTGACAGACATGTCTCGAGATCACCATGCGCCTAGGGCTTCATGCACCATGCAAAGGGACGTGGCCACTATGACGAGGCTGTGCAGCTCACCTCCAAGCACATGTCCAAGGTAAGCTTGGCTACTCCTTAGGCTTTGTGATGAACATGTTTTCTTCAGTTTTCAGGATGGTCATGTTGACGATTTCAAGATCTTGATTGCAAGGTATTGCTATAGCTATTGGTCATGCAATATTGTGAGGCTTGAAAAACATACTTGTTCGACATAACTTTGATTGTGCTCTCATAGGTAAAACCAAACTCTGTCCAATAAAAAATTGGCATAGCTTAACATGCTCAGAAGGGTAAGCTTATTTCATTGGAGTTATCACGTCCAATATTCAGAAGAGGATATTCATGTTGATGCATTATCCATAATTATTCTCGTTGTAAGGACGTGATTCCAAGGGGGTCATGGAAAGTAAGCAAGCATTTGAAATCATGTTTATTTCCTTAAATTGGTTGAAATTTTCTATGCTAATGCTTAATTTATATGCTCGAACTTTCAGGTTTGGATTTACTTTTGTTATGGGAAGCTTGCATCAGTTGTTGCAGAAAAAATGCATTGCTCATAAAGAAGTATTCTGGGCTTTTGAGATATAAATTCTGGTGTTTAGATATTCTATATTTTAGAACCTAATGTTGCATACCGAGCACTATTTTTGCCAGTTGAAAGCTCCACCGGGTGCCTTCTACAGAGTAGTTAGTTGCCAGACTCCATTGTTATTGTATTTCTTAGCTATTCGAGGTGTATATAATAGTGTAAATGCTTCATAAAATAACAAAAATGTATTGAATGCATAATAGAACTGTATAGCGTTTGCCCTTGGAGAAACTTGTATGGAGTCATATTGTGATCTTCTAGATTTATGTTATGATGTTACAAGCTCAAAATAGTGAGTTTCATTTCACATATTACTATACTAGACTCGGCCTTGTTCACCGTTTTAATGCCTACTGTCGGTGTAAAACTGAAAGCCCAATTTGTTTCCAACTAAGGACCAAAACTGCACTTGGATGATCATTTTCAATAATTTTTTCATTGTTGTTATTTTGTTTTTCATGTTCCAGTAACTGCAACCTGATACTTGTTTCTACCTTGATGTTAGGCCCTAGCATGTTGAAGCTTTTTTTTGAGGGAATGCCATCATGGCTACTTTATTACATAGGTAATATAGTTACATCATTTACAAGGCATTCAATCAGGAAGTCTGGGGGATCATCCTCCCATTTACAAGCTACATTCTTATCAAAAGAATTCTTTGCTAAACTATGCGCTGCTACGTTGGCTTCCCTCAAGCAATGCGAAAACTGAACTAAACCTATCATGCCAGCCAGGATAAAACAATCCGCGTATATTGCTGAAGCTTCATTCCAGATTCTGTCCTGACCTGAGCATGCGTTAATGACCTCCACCGAATCTGATTCAATTTGGATTGAGTGTAGCCCCATCTCATTTGCTAGCATGAGACACTGTTTCATCGCTAATATTTCTGCTGTATAAGCATCAGGTACATGGGGCAACAAGGAACATGCAGCGGCAATAAACACACCATAGCTATCTCGAATCACCACACCTGTGGAACCGCCGAATGTTTCATGATGAAAGGAGG
Source organism: Triticum aestivum (assembly GCF_018294505.1). Taxonomy (NCBI): domain Eukaryota; kingdom Viridiplantae; phylum Streptophyta; class Magnoliopsida; order Poales; family Poaceae; genus Triticum; species Triticum aestivum. The sequence goes on from NC_057809.1 coordinate 80,861,812, forward strand.
CGTCAACATTCACCTTAATATTTCATCTTGGAGGTTTGCTCCATTTTACCCTAGAATGTTGAAGCTGCTTTGCAGTGAAGGTAAAGATGGTTCTGAGCCAATGGAATCTCTTGGCTGATATGTACAAGTCTACATGGATGGTGATATCCATTTTTTTGTTTGGTTAGAGGGACAATATGTGATGGGATTACTCCATGTTATTTTTTTTGAATCCCCACCCCCTCCTCCTCGTCTTCCCTCCCAGCGGCCTTGGCGCAGGCCGACGCGGCTGTATCGGGGTGCCTCGCTATCCCAGGGCGAGGCAGCGCTGCGGCGCGGCGGCGTGGTGATGGCGCTGCGCGTGGCGGTGGCGCGACGGGCTGGGCGTTGGAGGACGCGTCGGTGCGTGGAGCGGCGTGGGCGGCGAGCGGCTGGTGTGGGCGGTCCTGGCGGCGGGCGGATCTGGCGTGACGGCGGTCCCGTTGAGGCAGGGCATCGATGGCGGGCTCCGGTGGCCTGAGCCGGTTCCTGGCTGGGCGCTGCGGTGGTGTGGGTCGCAGGCGATAAGGATCTGCGGGCGGCCGCCCCTGCCCTGGCTTCGGGCTGGTGGGGGTGGTGGCGCAGTGGTGGTGGCTGGCGGGGCGTGTTAGTTGAGTCCGCGTCAGATTCTTCCTGGTCGGGCGCTCGGACGTCGACGGACGGCGCGAGGAGACATCTCCGGTGAGCTCTCATGGCTGCAGCTGCGGGTCGGTTTGGTCTCCCTCGTCGGCGGGCTCGCGGTTGCCGATGGCCTCGTGGAGATGTGTGTCGGCTACCATGGCGGGGCGACATGGGGGTGCTGGCGGGGGAGCTTGGTAGGAGGGATAGGTGGCCTCGATGCGGTCGCGCCACCTATCGCCGACACGGTTTGCCGGTCCGGATCCGTCCGCTCCTCCTTCTTCCCCTTTCCCCTTGTTCGGCGGGGAGCTTGGTTGGAGGGATGGGTGGACTCGATGTGGTCGCGTCACCCGTCGCCGGCACGGTTTGCCGGTCCGGATTCGTCCGCTCCCCTTTCTCCCCCTCTCCTCAGCCGCGGGCGGGTTGGCGCAGGTTTACCAGCGGAGCGTCTGTGGGTGGTTTTGTCAGTCGAGGGCCATTGGTTGGTCCAAAGCTGGGGCCTTTGTGTAGGTCTTGGGGTTGTCTGGTTGTAGGGCGGCGGCTCTGGCGGCGGGAGGCGCGACGTTCGTGGGCGGAGCGTGCGTCTCAGGTGCGGGCAGGCAACCATGGCCGCGTGGGTGGCGTGGTTGCGGGTGGTTGGCGGAGTTCAGGTTCGACGGCGGGGTGTGAGTGCCGGGGTACACCACCTATCCAGTACTTTGACTGGCCGACGGTGGCGGTGGCCTTTGCCGCCGTACCCTTCCTGAAGGCTCCGTCGCGGCATTTCCACTCTTGTCGTCTTGCTCCGGGTGAAAACCTGATCTTCGCTGATCGGGCGGTGGCGGCTATCCATGGTCGTATCCTTCTTGGAGGCACCGCTTTGGAGGCCTGGCTTCGTTTTGGTCCGGTTCACCTCTCTATTGGTAGTCGGTGGGGTGGTGTGTCGGTGCCTGGCACCTTTGTATCTTGCCTTGGGTGTGTGCGGTGTGTGCGTTGTTCGGTATCTCGGATGTACTCGATGATGTTTGCTTTATAATATAAAGTGGGGGAAAACCCTTTTTCGGTAACATAGTACAGACGCAAGCGCTCATATACACGCACATACACCCACCCCTATGAACGCACACACACACCCTACCCCTATGAGCACCTCCGAAAGATTGAGCCGACATATTATCTTGAAATTTCCGAAGTCGCCGTAGGCACCTCGTCGTCAACGGGGGCGTCTCCTCCCACTGAATGCGCATCGTCGGAAATCCTAAAATAAATTCAGGAACAAATGCGAGTACCAGGGCTTGAACCCTGATGGGATGGGGATACCACAGTCCCTCTGACCATCCAACCATTGTTATAGGAACAATTCATGTGTGTGATATCTACAAGAGGATACTAATTTTTATACTAGAAGTCTAGAATAGACAAGATGGTAAGTATAATCCATGGGGCTTTACAGAGTCACAATTCCATTGTTTTGCTAGAAGATGGACATGGAATTTATTACCTACCAAATCCTCTTCAAAAGGCACCACACTACCAACAGTTAGTAACAATCCTGGTTTATTTTGCACTTTTCAGATGACATTTTTCTCCTGATCATGAACCCTGGATTAGGGCGTATAGTAATGCAGAAACTGTATGCTTCTATGTACATATATAGAATGAATTACAACCATATGATTTAAAGCTAGAGTTTTGATCAAGTTTAGCCAAAACAACATTAAAACAAGGAGAAACCTTTGTTTCTTCCGAATACACATAAAAAGCATATCATACATTTATAGAATGAAGAGGGTATAGACACCCATCCACGAGTTTACAATAGTGCGACTACTCGCAATACATCCACCTAGACAGCCGATGAAAAATCAGTTTCAAATCCTCTTTGAACTTGTCCGCTAATTGACACAACTCCTCCACTAGGACCTTATCAATGACATCGACCACAAATAGCGAGACATTCTCAAACACAATATTTTTCCGATGTTTTCCATATCTCCCACATCACCAGGGTCATGAGTGTCTACCGTTTTTTCTTGAGTTTCTGCATGGGGCTCAGCGTCCCAACAGGCAATCATCCATCCCCGCGTCTATTCGCTATTACCCAAGTCGACATCACTTCATACTAGATCGATCGTGCAAAGACGCAGGAAACCACCGGGTGGTCAATGCTTTCTTGTTCCTTGTCACAAAGCGGGCAAGCTTCCTGATGCGAAGTCCTCGGCTAGCTAGTCGATCAGAGGTCCAAAACCTGTTAGGGAGGGCAAGCTCGGAGAAGAAATTGCATCGCAGGGGCCCTCTAGATTGGCAAGTGAGCAGATTAAGATCCCGAGGGTTCCCAAGTCTAGCGCACCAATTCCTAGATTCACTCATGAAGAACCACTGGGGAGATTGCGTCCCTCAATGAAAATTACTCTCCTAGCTTCGTGGCCTCCAGATTTGGCCCCAAATCAAGCGGCCATGCCAGGTGCACGGTGTCATGAACTATCCTGGTGGCCCGCACCCGAGGTTTGATCCTCTTGTAAAGACGTGGGCCGAATTCCTGGAACCAAAATCCATGCAATCTCATGTCTTCCCAAAAGAACGATGATCTACCATCTTGGGATAGGAAGTGGGAGTTTTGGGTGTGAAGACTTTTAATCCTTTGACAGCGTGTTTGGTAGTTTAAGGGAAAGGGATTGGGAATTTATGAGAGGGAGTTGGCTGAGGGATTAGGCTTGGGAAGTGGCAAGTTAGTCCCAGTAATTTGGTATGGGGTGGGGTTATTTATGGGAATAATTTCCATGAACAAAGAAAATAAAGGGTAGGTTACGTGAGATGTGCTCCTATTTGGCGTTGCATCTGCAGATCAGGGAGTAGTTAGTGTTGGCCGGTTAGTTTGGAGGAATTTTGTTGCGGGAGGTGGGCCACCAAATATGTAATGATATGTTTTTAGACGTATAATTCCCATTCCTCCGTTGAATTACCAGGGTGCCCCTGGGTAGAGATCGATGGGAGTTGGCCCTCCTAATTCCCCTTCCCCTTCCCTTGCTAATTCCCAAACCCCTGAACCAATCAACGTATTTTTAGTCTTACTAATCTTAAACTCCCATTCCCTACCCCCAACTCTCCCAACCAAACACGCTGTGATTGTTTGGGGGTAACGGGAGTTAAGGAGGGAATAGGGAGGGGAATTCATGTATTAAACTCCCTCAAATTACTTACCTGGGGGAGTCTTGGTAATCCAGATGGAGAAAGGGAATTAGCATTTAACTCTCATTCCCTTTCCCTTGGATTGCCAAACAAGCTGTAAGGTCTAGAGGTGTCAGTTCCCAGCAGCCATAGCTAATGCACACCAATAACAATGTTCAACCATATAAAATTAGGGAGTCCAAGCGCACCAGTCCATTTGGGCAATTTTTCAACCATCTAAAAAATTAAGGAGAAACATGTTTTTTTTGAAAAGGAGGATCACCCTGGCCTCTGCATCTGGGCGATGCATGCAACTATTTCACTAATTTTTCACAAAGACCTTATAAAGTAGTACATCAGGTAGTCTGAAACCACTATCTTAGCAACAACTGTCGCTACTCCTATCCATTTGATGAAGGGATGTCGATAGTCCGAGCCTAATACCAAATAGACATCACACCAAAGCCTAATATCTAAAGCGAAGGCCCCAACCGAGCCACATACTGGGTTTGGGGTACAAACCGGTCCAACGCACTCTCATGTGTCATCGTCGTCATCTTTCACCAATCCATCTTTAGAGCAGAAACTAACGCACCGACTTTGCCAGGCCTCTCTGCCATCGACGCCACCATGACGCCAGACAACGTCCTCCTCCTGCGCGAGTCCATCTCTGTGCATCGGATGCCGAGTCTCCACTGCGCCACACCGTCGACATCCGCCGCCGTCAATGAGTAAGATGAAGCACCACTCCACTAAAGAAGCCGTCCACTGGTCCCTCAACCTCATTTACACCTCCATGAATGACGCCCCCAAGGGGGAAACGACACCAGAGCACCGCCGTCATCCAATCTACTGATCTAGGGTCTCCCCCGGAGGTAGCAGATAGAGGTCTGGAGCTTCTCCATGGCAACGCCTTCAAGAAGATAACGACACAAAAGAGTGCCGCCATCTCCGGTCTTGGCAACAAGACGAGGACTAGGTTTTCACTCGGATCTGCTCGACGAACCTCCATCTCGCATCGTGCGCACAGACCACGACCGATCTCCGTCGCCTCGGAGCGATCAAGCCACTCTGGACAGATCAGATCTGACCGAAGGGCCAACCATGTCCGCAACCGACCAGTGCACCAAAGCCCTCCACGCCGCCGCCGATCCGAGGTGCCACAACGCCACGGCCATCCGCCGCGGAGGCTCGGATCCAGGGCGCACTTCCCATCGCCCGGGTGCCCCGTGCCACCCTCGTGCGCGAGAAGGAGAGTCTCCTCCGCCACCGCCATCAGCCACCGGGCTTAGCCCGGCTGCTTCCTCCAGCGGCGGGAGAGGGGAGGGATGGGAGGGGGAGTGACCGGTGACTAAGGTTGGGGGCCCTCAACCGCTCGCGCGGGGGGGCGTCGGAGGGGAGAGGAAGGGAGGAAGCGGCGGGCGGCAGCGACGCCGCTACTAGGTTAGCTCGCGTAGGTTAGCGGCTATGAAGATTTATTAGAACGACACCTAAGGAGAAACATGTGCATCTATGAAATCTTCATGATTCTAAAGAAGCCTCTAATAGGCCTATTTTCTGCCTCTTACCACAATTAACTTACTATATATATATATATGTATATGTGTATATATATATGTATATATACATGCATTTGTGGACCACTACCAGCCCAAAGAGGAAATAAATTCCACACTCTCAAAATGATGGAAAAGTTTGGAGGGAAAGAAATGGGACCATATCCCAAGACGAGTATGTGGCTGAGATTGCCATCTCTAGAGAGAAACACAATAGGTATGATTTTTTCAATATATATATATAGTAGCACTATTCTAATCTCAAGATTCAACTATTTGGATCACGATCACCATATATAGGGCCGATTAGGTGTTCCCGAACTCCCGAACGGTGGGAAAGAAAAAAAACAGCGCCCCCACTGTCCCCGCACCCCATCTCTTCCACCTCCCGTCCCAAACTCCACCATCCCACCTTCCCGCCGCCGGGATCCAGCCAACGGTGAGTCGGCGAACACCGCCAACCTACCTCCCCCGCCGCCGGGATCCAGCCACGAATCCACCGCCCCGCCGTCGGGATCCAGCTGCCAATCCACCTCCCTACCGCCGGGATCCTGCCGCTGCACAACCGCCACCAACCCAACCTCCCATCGTCGGGATCCTGCCGTCGGGCGACAGCCACCAACTCACCTCCCGCGTCGCCGGAATTCGCCCCTCAGCGGCCTTCCTCCTCTGCTGCCGCGACCTTCCACCTCTGCCACTGCGGCCTTCTTCCCTCACGTGCCTCCCCAGATCGGCGACGCGATGCACGTTCCCCCACCGGTGACCCTCCCCCTGAGTTCACTCTCTTCCCTCCATCGCTGGCCTAAGAGCTACCCACGCCACCCCACGCTGCCACCTTGCTCCTCCCGGTCGACCTCCTGGATCCGGCGCTCCTGTACAGAGCAGTGCCACCGCGCACTACACTAGTCAGCATTAGCGCCCCTCTTCCTCCATGCTGTTGCTGCCCTCTTCCTCCATGCTGCTGCTGCCTTCGACTCTGCCCTCGCACTCCATAGCCTCCGCATTGAGCTGCCCTCTCCTTCAACTGGCAGTCCACACAAGCTATTTGTGTATATGCCTCAAACAAAAAAGTGTGTTTTCTTTGTAAGATTCTACCTTGGCTCAGTGCATTCTCTCTCTTTGTTTACAGGAGAAGTTCATATACAGCGACAACAACAAATTTCATGTTGTCAGAAAAATGAAGTCCATGTATATGGAAGATGATGATTGTTGTGTGTATGTAGGGGAACACAAAAACACTTGTGGCTGACAAATTTTTCTGGTTTATGCACTTCCTAGTGTTTAGATGTTACTCCCCTAAACATGAAAATATTAGATTGCTGTGTATTACTTTTGGTTTCTTGTAGCTGATCAGCTGAGTGAAGCATCTCAGAAGTTACTTTTAGTGTATACTGTCAAGCAAAGCATGATAAGTTCCATTAGTTACTCCTTGTTGGAATGCTTAGATATACGTGGTTGGATGTTCTGAATTCTGATTGTTATCGGCCTACTTGTTCGCCAAGTACTGATCTCCTTCATTTCTTGTACCCATTTTGCAGTTCCTGGACAAATCAATGCAGCGTCATGGACTCATCTTCTATAGCACATAAGTAGGCGTGCATGCCAGATTGGTTCCTTCCACTACCTAGCTGATGTTGTTTGTACCCAGACTAACCACAGTGCCTGATGAAGCTTCAAGACCGCAAATAGACAAACCCACGGAGAAACAACATCCTTGTGTATCTTGAGCTGCTGCATCACTTGATGGAACGAGATATGGCGTCGGGAACACATCAGGATTAGCAAGTAATTTCGAGAGTAATCTTGTATGCGCCCTGGGCTCAGTTTGCGCCGCGATAAATTGTTTTCAACATGTAATACATTTTTTGCCGCATGCCAGGTGAGATGGCGAACTGGGTGTGCTTTCTGTGTTTGTGTTGTGTGGGACCGTGGGAGAGTGATTTTTCTTCAGAAGGTTCAGAGTTTTATTGGGTTAAGGCGAACTCAGCTTATCGTACAGTCTTGTTCAAACAGTGATTTTTCTTCAGAAGGTTCGGAGTTCTATTGGGTTAGAAACATGTACAATTTGTCAGGTTGTTTCAGGTCGTCTAAATCTGGAGTTCTAGACTGTATGATCTACTGGGTTGCCTGCGCCGGTCATCGAAGCCTACCGAGGTGGTGCCCCACTGCTGCCAGCGTCTCACTGCACCCCTCCTCCACACCACAAGGAAGACCAAGATATCATGTTGTTGTTGTTGCTCTTCTACTACATCTTCAGGTTCAGAAAAGGCAACAACAACGTTTCGCTGTGCGGTGTAGGCTGCGGCGGCAGGACCATTTTCCTCTTGAAATTGTTTTAATTTATGTGTTTCTCCTACCGCCAATAGAGGAGAAGAAAGGCCAGCACCGAGCTACTGTTGCTACTGCTTGTTTTAGCTTGCACAACCAATTTGGGCGTTACCAGGAAGAAGACAAAGAGAGAAAATTATGAAGTGAAAGAGATACAAGAGTAGAGTGCCTACATGGTGTGGATATGAAAGATGTGGTGTGTGAGAGGATAAGGGATGTGTGTTACTATTCAGTGATAAAAATAACTTGTGGTTTAGAGAAAAAGTAACATTCTATTTACCTAGTGCTCACGATCAGCTATAAAGCTTGAACTTCTTGAACTTTTCTTAACTCTGATTCACACTAGAACTTTATAAAATAATTTGAAATTATTTGCTCTAATATTTTCACTACTTACAGTTCAAAAACAAGAATAGTTAAATTTCAAGATATGTAATACTTGACAATAAAGAAGAAAAATAACGTTCAAAAAAGTCAAAAACTTCAATGACATAAACAAGCAGATTTCATTCACTCTCTCACTTCTAAACACATGGGAAAAGCCATGTAAAATTCACGCGAGAAGTTCATCATTAAAAAAGGCAAAGTTCAAACGAGCACAAAAGTAAGAAAGTATCACGTCACTAATAATCAGAAAGAAGTTCATCATTAAAAAAAGATGAAGTTCAAACAAGAACAAAAGGAAGAAATTATCACGTCGTTCATCATTAAAAAAAGACGAAGTTCAAACGAGAACAAAAGGAAGAATTAAAAGGCAAACTCTACAAATTTTGTTGCTAGAAGTTCAAGTGATCGGCCCGAGAAAAATTCATAATTCTTGTGCGAGAGGTTCACCTTGTATTTCCATGCTCGATTTTTTTCGTATAAAAATCGAATACAATTCTTTAATCATAATATAAAAAGGTGAACTTCAAACTGAAATAACACAGAAGTTCGGAGTTTATTAAAACCTAGGATTTACCTGTTCAAAAAATAAAAAACACAACGCCATTTTTTGCACTTTTAAAAACAACTCATAAACGGAAAAAATGGTTGCTAGAAGTTCAAGTGCTCGGCGAGGAAAAGTTCAAAAAATTCTTGTGAGAGAGGTTCACCATGTAATTTAGATGTCCAAAATACATAAAAAATGTAGTTTTTTGTGTTTTAAAATAATTCTCTCAAACCAGAGAGAAGTTCAAAGTGATAACAATCAGAAGTTCATGTATGGTGTGTATTTCATATAAGAAAAATAAATAAAGTGAAACTGAGTGAAGTTCAAACAGACATGTCCCAGAAGTTCAACTACTTCACGCGGTGCAAAAAACAACATGTCAAAAACATAGTGAAGTTCAAACAAACATGTCCCAGAAGTTCAACTACTTCACACAGTGCATTTTCATTCGCGATGAATGCATAAATCATGATTTCGCCATTTTTTAATTTACCTCAAAACGACAGGAATATCATTTGTGTAAGTTCAAGTCCTCGGTCGGAGAAAGTTAAAAAAATTATTGTGAGAGACGTTTGTACAAAAGGAATATTATTTGTGTAACACTAACGAATGGATGAGAAAATTACAAACAAAAATAACACTAACAGAAGTTCAACATGAAAACAACAGGAAGTTCAACTACTATGCTGAATGAATTTTAGATGAAAAACTTTTAAAATCGTCGCGAGTATGAAAAGATGATCAACACGGGAAACTTGCGTGCTTACAACAACTTTCCATCCGTATATCACCTGCTCAATTACGGTGAATGGATGGAGAGTTACGAGCAGTGGATGGAGACCTACGAGCAAAAAAAATCATGTGAAAAACAGAGTGAAGTTCAGGTACACGTGCCGAGAAGTTCAGGTTCTTCACGCGGTGCATTTTCGAAGAATCTGTTTCGCGATAAAGGCAGAACGCATGATCCCGCCGTTTTCGAAATTACTTGAAAACTGCTAGGAATCAGAGAAAACCATCAACATGAAAAAGTTTCGCATTTTCTGTAGATTTTCAACGGTATATTATTTGCCCCATTTCGATAAAGTTTGTAGAAATTACGACGAAAATACGTTTTTTGCCATTTTCAAAACTGACTTAAAAACGTAAAGAATTGGGAGAAACAATACATACAAAAAAGTTTCGTATTTGTTCAAGCTTTCCAACGCCATATCATTTGCTGCAATCGGACACACGGTTAAAAAATTAGCTTGAAAATACGAACTCGGTAGGACTTGGGACCATTTTCTAAATTACTCTTAAACCATTCAAAATTAGAAAAAACTTTCAAGATGAAAAAGTAGCGCACTTTCATAAGCTTTCCAACGCCGTATCATATGCCTCCATTGGATTAGCTGTTTAGAAATGACATCGAAAAAACGAACTCAGCTGTTTGGTTTACGAAATTTTTCGTTTTTTCAAATTACTCTTTAACCATAGGGAATTAGAGAAAACTTTCAACATGTGGAAGGAGCGGTTTTGCAGCAGCTTTCCAACGTCATATTATATGCCTCATTCTGATAAACGGTTTAGAAATGCGATCGAAAATACGATTCACGTTTTTGTGCGAAGAAAAAAAACGGTTTTCAAAACTGCTCTTAAACCGCTTATATTTTGCCAAAAATTTAAGTTGGGTCATGATATTGGTGTCCATAGCTTTCCAACGGTATATCGCAAGCCCCATTTGGGCAATGTTGGCGGAAGTTCAACCTAGTTCACAGGGAAGTTCAACGTACTACTAGCGGGGCAGGTCAGGTTGTGATCAGAATAGTGTTTATATATATATATATATATATATATATATATATATATATATATATATATATATATATATAAAACTGGAACACCTTGCATTTCAAATTACGTTGGACCGACCAAATTGTCGGTCATAGCCACAGTTACATTGTGAGGGAAATCTGATAGCCACAGCCGCTGTTCGATGCATCTACCTATAGTTGCCAACTCATGGGCAGGCTTGTTACAATCTCTTGGGCAGTGAACAATGCTCCACTTGTTAAAACTCGTTGGTAGGAGATATGTAGCCTCACGGAAGACAACACCAAGGTTGGAGCGGTCATGCACCGTGGAGTTAATGGCTTGAGCAAGTCCAAGACATCCTGTCTCAAAAATGACACGCCAAATACCATGCTCCTCAGCTAAGTGTATGCCATGCAATAGCGCAGTTGCTTCAGCGTGCAGAGCTTCACTTATGTGCACAAGCCTTCTAGCAGCAGCAAACAACACCTCACCTATATGATCTCGAGCCACAGAGCCCCAACCCGTGGTCTGTTTAGCAACATCGAAAACACTGTCAATATTTATTTTAACCTTATCCACCATCGGTTTACTCCACAGAGGTTTGCTCAAAATCTGCGCTTTCTTTGTTTTTGCATAAAATACACACCATTCAGCAAAATGCTTCTCAAAAGGAAGCAGAACTCCTCAGGTGTAGCTCTCTTTTTCTTATGATTGCCTTTATTCCTCTCCGTCCACCACAGCCATAGAAAGCATATGATTCTCAGCTTCCTATCCTCTGAAAGGGCAAATATGGTGGCGAGGATTTCGCTCGGTGACTGACATTGCAGCCGGTTTAACCGGGACGACTCCAGCTCACACACATGCCAAATCTTCTTGACCTCCTTACATCTGAAAAAAGATGTCCGCCATCCTCCAGTAATCTATGGTAAAGGACACAGCTAGTATCGAGTTCGATCCCAATCCGTTCAATATTCCTCAACATAGGGTGACTATTATGAGCGACTCTCCACAAAAAATGATGCACTTTCCCGGGACATCTAATCTTCCAGAGGTTCTGCCACATTTTTCCATAAGCTGTATCACCGGCGACGCCCTCACCCTGCTGCCTAGGGGTAAGCCGTTTCTTCATGTCAAGGTGAACTCTATACGCAGACCTCACTGAAAATAAGCCCTTGCTGTCGAATTGCCAAGCCAAGAAGTCCTCATGTTGCTCAAAAATTGGAATCTTTAGTATTATATCAGTCTCTTCCGGATTAAACATTTGTCTAACCAACAACTCATCCTAGGAGTGTGTATACGGGTCGATAAGCTCTCAGACTTTAGTCAGGATGGTATAGCGATGGGGAGACCTTGGAAACCGAACAACACCAGCAGGGAGCAAGGGGTCCTGCCAGATTCGGGTATGCTCACTCGAACCCACCCTCCACACCATCCCCTCATTCATGACGGACACCCCTTGAAGGATGCTCCGCCAAACATAACGGATGCCCGGGTCACTGTAGCTGCAAAAATGTCACCGTCCGGGTAGTATTTAGCACGTAGAACACGAGCATAGAGCGAGTCTGGTGCCTGGATCAACCTCCAAACTTGGCGAGACAACATTGCAATATTGAATGCGTGTAGATCCCTAAAGCCAAGCCCTCCCTGTTCCTTTGGATGGGTCATCTTCTCCCAGCCAACCCAGTGATGTTTATGCTCATCTCTTGGTTATCCCAGCAAAAACGGCAGATCATGTGGCTTATACTCTCACACAAGGACTTTGTCAGATCAAAACAGGCCATGGCATAGGCTGGAATTGCTTGGGCAACCGTTTTTATTAGGATTTCCTTACCCTTCTTTGACATCATCTTGATTTTATAACCTTGAAGTAGGTCCCGGATTCTGTCTCGGAGGTATTCAAAAGCAGGCTTGACGAGCCTTGCCCACATAGCGAGGCAGCCCCAAATACTTGCCCTGTTGACCTTCATTCTGTAGGCCGAGAAGATGCAGTAAGGTTTGTTTCCTAAGCTGCAACATGTTCTTGCTGAAGAGCATAGAAGACTTGTCCCGATTAATAATTTGGCTCGACCCCTTCTCATATACTTCAAGAATTTCATTCACTATGGACACACTCTCCTCGGTGGCCTCCAACAACAGCAAGGAATCATCAGCGAAAAGCAGGTGTGTGACGGTAGGGCCCTCAGGTGCTACTTTGATGCCTCTAATCGAACCAATGGATTCGTCATGATCAAGCAAAGCGGAGAAACCCTCAACACAAATAAGAAACAAGTATGGAGAAATTGGGTCTCACTGCCTCAAACCTTGTCTTGGAATAACTGTCTCGGTACAAGACCCATTTACCTTAAATCTGTAGCGTACAATATGCATACACTTGCTGATTTGTTCCACAAAGGCACTATCAAAACCCAACCGTGTCATGATCTTCTCCATAAAATCCCAGTTCACCCTGTCGTAGGCCTTACTCATATCAAGTTTGAGTGCCACATAGCTAGTGGCTCTAGTTCTCTTTCTCTTCAAAAAGTGCATCATCTCATAAGCCAAAATAGTGTTATCAGAAATGAGCCTGCCGGGCACGAATGCACTCTGGTTTGGTGATATGATATCTCCCAGTATGCACTTCAGTGTGTTGGCCAAAACCTTGGACATGAGCTTATACACAACATTACAAAGGCTAATAGAGCGTAGATCCTTCAATCTTTTTGGGTTCTGGACCTTTGGGATAAGCACCACAAGGGTGTCGTTCCATCCCTCCGGAATACTGCCGCCTCGTAATACTTGTAAAACCTCGCACACAACAACATCATCACCAATCAGCTGCCAATAGTGCTTATAGAAGATCGCTGGTAAGCCATCAATGCCCGGTGCTTTGAGATCACCAATGTTATCTAGAGCCTTCTTAACCTCCTCTGCAGTAAAATCCGCCGTTAAGTACTCATTCATTTGGGCAGAGACTTTTGGTGCTATGTTATTTAGAATTACCGCAGCGTCAGCACCTGCAATGGGGGTAAATAAGCTAGAAAAATAATTAGTAATGAGGGCCTTCAAGCCCTCCTCCCCAGTCACCACCACCCCGTCCTCCCTCACCAGCTTGGTTATGGTATTTTTCCGCCTTCGTTCAGACGCATACACCTGCAGTCTCCTTTAGACAACCAATCGGCATGTGCCCTTTGCCGGCTTGCCACATCAATCTGTTCCTCAAGTCTCTCAAGCTTGTATTTGACTGTTAGCTCCTTCCGAATCATATTCTGTGACAAAGGTAGCCGCCGGATCTCCTCTAGTTCCAGTTTCAGAATCCTTGCTCGTTTTTGTAAATCACCCAAAACATCCCGACTCCATACATGTAATGCGTTATTGACGGCTGCAAGTCTTCTAGACACTGAAGGACCAGAAGCTCTCTCCCATTACTGACGAACCAAGTTGTCGCAGTCCTCCTCAAGTAACCACCGGGCTTCAAATCGCTTCATCTATGTACCACCTCCCTTATTCATCATCCGCCTACTGCCATCAACCCATAGAGAAATATGTCTATGGTCCGAGTGTTCAGGATAACCATTAACGACTTTATAGTGGGGAAAACGCGCACACCACGTTGGGGTAGCCACCACTCTGTCAAGGTGCTCACGGATATAACCATCAATGCGATAATTGTTATTCCTCCATGTGAAAACATCACCCTCAAAACCAAGGTCTTTAAGATTACAAAAATCTAAAGCATCACGAAAGTTTTGATTACCTTACATGGATGTTCACTCAACTTGGACGAAAAACTCAGTTTGGTCACTGGACTTAGAGTTACGTTGTTTACAATCACTAAGGTGGTTTTATTGAATAGAAGTTGCTACTATTTGTGTCAAAGAAGAACCCCACCAATGCCTATTATACGATAGACACGATTGATATTTGAACCACTAAAATAAGTATGCCCCACATTGATACGCACAGACAATTTAGCTTTTTTTTGCGGGAGAGGACAATTTAACCAGTAACTAAAAAAATGCAAGACATAATCCAGGAGGCTATCTCATTTGCCCACGCGTTAACAAGTAACTGATTAATACATGAAGATATAATAGGTAAAAATTACTTCTAGAACATTTTGATAAGGAAAGAATAAATACATGAAGATACAATAGGCAAAAAATGATTATAAAGTATTGGCCAAAACATTAATATAGGAAATAATAAAATGTCATTAAATCCATTCTCCGATCTCTATATAAAGACTAGCACGCCCTATTCCGGTGACAGCGTTACTACAGAAGGACAACAACGCTACGAAGAGAAGTATCCCAACATGACGAGCACGAGAGACAACACTCGCGTTCTGTGCTTGATGGCTCTCGTGGCCATGTCTACCACCATCATTTCCTGCATGCAGCAGGTACCTACTCCCTTCATTCACAAATGTAACATATTATATATATTTTTATGCATACTACATACAGACTGAAATAAGTGAGCAAACATATTAAAATGCACCCATATATATTTAAATCAGAAAAAGTCATCATAGAATGCTTTTACCACGCTTGCCACGTGGTGTATTTATTCTCTCTTTCATGTGCAAAATGAATTACTTTCTTCAATCTAAATTCATCAAAATTCTAGCTTTATCAAAAAAAAACTTTATCAAAATTCTAGCTTTGTCCAAGGTTAAATCTTTTCAATTTTGATCAAGTTTATAGAGGAATATGCTAATATTTACGACATCAAATATATACTATGGATACATATTTTATGATGGAACTAATTTGGTGTTGTAGATGTTGAAATTTTCTCTATAGACTTGGTCAAACTTAAAGAAGTCTGACTTAAGATAAAGTTGGAATTATAACTATTTTCTGGAAGGACGGAAGCACCCTGGTAATCGATTGTTATGCAATATAAATGCATTAACGTGGTTATCACGCCATTGTTCATAGGTACAACATGTCTGGGTATAACAAGCACTTTTACGAAATTGTGTGTAGCCGCAAAAGGTTGTGCGCCCCCAATCCAACCAAGTGGCAACGTTCTGTGCAAGGCTTATTGTGTAGGCCAACGTTATAATAAGGATAAAAGCTATTGCTCACCAGATAATGGCGGCATGTGCTGCTGCGAAAAGTAATGAATTACATGTATTGCCATGTGCTGGAAAGATATGGTGCACCGTTGAGAATATCTATCTATGCACATCGGAAATTACTTCACATGAAGAATAATCAATATATATACACTTCCGCTTCGATACCCCCCCTAAACACACGGCTGTGATTATCCTATACCCCTTTATAATGATGGGCATGATGCTTTGCGCTCCACTACGCTGCTCTTTTGTTAAAAAATAGCGCAAAATTTATAAGAACAAACTAGGCCGAAGCGTAAGACCAGTCCATCGGCCCATCAATCCCGATCTCCCAAGAAAACGTTATGTGTTTTATGCGCACTTCTAAGGGCTTGATCTACTGACCTCTCGAATAATAAAGCTTGTAAAAAACTTGGGGCGACCAACTAGACAGTAGTTTATGGTTAGAGAAAGTGAAATAACCTTTATGACTTCAGCATTCTATAAGTATATAAAATTATCAACAGTAGGATTCCTATCATTTGTGGAGATATTTTCTAAAATGCCAAAATGCCTCCATTCACTTGAGGCAGGTGAGGAAAGTGAAGCCTTCGCATTTTGGAGGCGTTTCATCAAAATACTTTGAAAAGATCTATATTAAAGCAATTAAAAAGAACACCTCAAAATACTTTTTATGCACGCAACCTGCCATAGACGACAACTTGATCCAGTCGGACATTTTTCTCTAACAAGATAGGGCCAACTTAGATTTTGACACAGGGACCTCGATTTTGATGGATTGGCCCTGGAACACACGAACACTCCCAGCTCCAAGGAGGAACAACATTTGCGAAATTAAAAAACGTTCATCGATTAGAATAAAAGTTCACGAATTTGAAAAAAAAACAAAAAAGTTCATTGATTTGAAAACAAGTTCACGAATTTGAAAAAAAAGTCCACAAATTAAATTTCCTACGCACACACAAGATCATGGTGATGCATAGCAATGAGAGGGAAGAGTATCGTCCACGTACCCTCGTAGACCGTAAGCGGAAGCATTATGAGAATACGGTTGATGTAGTCGAACGTCTTCAGATCCGACCGATCCAAGTACCGAACGCACGACACCGGTTCAACACACGTTCAGCTCGATGATGTCCCACTAACTCCGATCCAGCAGAGCTTCACGGGAGAGTTCCGTCAGCACGACGACGTGATGACGGTGATGATGTTGCTAACGACACAGGGCTTCGCCTAAGAACCGCTACGATATGATCGATGTGAATTATGGTGGAGGGGGGCACTGCACACGTCTTGGAACAATCAACTTGTGTGTTCTAGGGTGCCCCCTGCCCCCATATATAATGGAGCAAGGGGGGAGGCTAGCTGTCCCCTGTAGGGCGCGCCAGGAGGAGCAGTCCTCCTCCTAGTAGGAGTAGGACTCCCCTTTCCTACTCCTATTAGGAGGAGGAAAGGAAGTAGAGAGGGAGAAGGAAGGAGAGGGAGGAAAGGAGGAAAGGGGGGCCGGCCCCCTAGTTCAATTCGGTTTGGGCTAGAGGGGCCGCGCGCCCTGCCTCATCTCTTCCACCACTTCGCCCATGAGGCCCAATACTTCTTCCCCGTATTCCCGTAACTCCCCGGTACTCCGAAAAATACCTGAATCACTAGGAACCTTTCCGATGTCCGAATATATTCGTCCAATATATCGATCTTTACGTCTCGACCATTTCGAGACTCCTCGTCATGTCCCCGATCTCATCCGGGACTCCGAACTACCTTCGGTACATCAAATCACATAAACTCATATTACCGATCGTTAAGCGTGCGGACCCTACGGGTTCGAGAACTATGTAGACATGACCAAGACACGTCTTTGGTAAATAACCAATAGCGGAACCTGGATGTTCATATTGGCTCCTACATATTCTACGAAGATCTTTATCGATCAAACCGCATAACAACATACGTTGTTCCCTTTGTCATCGGTATGTTACTTGCGTGTGATTCGATCGTTGGTATCTCAATACCTAGTTCAATCTTGTTACCGGCAAGTCTCTTTACTCGTTCCATAATGCACTATCCCGCAACTAACTCATTAGTTGCATTGCTTGCAAGGCTTATAGTGATGTGCATTACCGAGAGGGCCCAGAGACACCTCTCTGACAATCGGAGTGACAAATCCTAATCTCGATCTATGCCAACTCAACAAGTACCATCGGAGACACCTGTAGAGCACATTTAGAATCACCCAGTTACGTTGTGACGTTTGGTAGTACACAAAGTGTTCCTTTGTTAATCGGGAGTTTCATAATCTCATAGTCATAGGAACATGTATAAGTCATGAAGAAAGCAATAGCAGTAAACTAAAACGATCAAGTGCTAAGCTAATGGAATGGGTCAAGTCAATCACATCATTCTCCTAATGATGTGATCCCGTTTATCAAATGACAACTCATGTCCATGGTTAGGAAACATAACCATCTTTGATCAACGAGCTAGTCAAGTAGATGCATACTAGTGACACTCTGTTTCTCTATGTATTCACACATGTACTAAGTTTCCGGTTAATACAATTCTAGCATGAATAATAAACATTTATCATGATTTAAGGAAATAAATAATAACTTTATTATTGCCTCTAGGGCATATTTCCTTCACTAGGCCGCTGTGTCGCGCCAAGTGCGTGTCCAGGCGCTGGCACCGCCTCATCTCGGACCCCCACCACCACAGGAGGCTCCCCCAGACCCTCGCTGGCGTCTTCTACCTCACCAGGGACGAGTGGCACTCCCCCTAGGAGGTCTGCCATTTCGCCAGCCTCCTCCCGGAGCAGGGATGCGGGGCTCTCGTCCACCCCTCCCTCTCCTTCCTGCCTTGTTACGAGTGCTGCAAGCTGGTGGACTCCTGCAACGCCCTCCCCTTTGTTGGGGAACGTAGCATGCAATTTCAAAAAAATTCTTATGCTCACGCAAGATCTATCTAGGAGATGCATAGCAACGAGAGGGGGAGAGTGTGTCCATGTACCCTCGTAGACCGAAAGTGGAAGCGTTAGCTTAATGCGGTTGATGTAGTCGAACGTCTTCTCGATCCAAATGATCAAGCACCGACGTACGACACCTTCGAGTTTTGCACACATTCAGCTTGATGACGTCCCTCGAAGTCTTGATCCAGCAAAGTGTCGAGGGAGAGTTCCGTCAGCACGACGGTGTGGTGACGACGATGGTGAAGTGATCCGCGCAGGGCTTCGCCTAAGCACTACGTGAATATGACTGGAGGCGTAAACTGTGGAGGGGAGCGCCGCACACGACTTGGAACAATTGATGTGTGTTAGAGGTGCCCCCAGCCCTCGTATATAAAGGAGGGAGAGGGGAGGAGGCCGGCCCTAGGCGCGCCCCAAGTAGGAGGAGTCCTACTCCTACTTGGGCTCCTAGTAGGATTCGGCCCCCCTTCCTTTTATCGGAGGGGGAAAGGGGGAAGGAGAGAGAGGGAGAAGGAAAGGGGGGCGCCGCCCCTCCCCTAGTCCAATTCGGACTCCTCCCTTGTGGGGGGCGCGCCACCCCTATGTGGGCTGGTGTGCCTCCCTCCTATGGCCCATATGGCCCATATCTTCCCCCGGGGGGTTTCGGTAACCCCCTGGTACTCCGATATGTACTCGATACATTCCGAAACACTTCTGGTGTCTGAATACTATCATCCAATATATCAATCTTTACCTCTCGACCATTTTGAGACTCCTCGTCATGTCCGTGATCTCATCCGGGACTCCGAACAACATTCGGTCACCAAATCACATAACTCATATAATACAAAATCGTCATCGAACGTTAAGCATGCGGACCCTACGGGTTTGAGAACTATGTAGACATGACCAAAACACCTATCCAGTCAATAACCAATAGCGGAACCGTGATGCTCATATTGGTTCCTACATATTCTACGAAGATCTTTATCGGTCAAACCGTAATGACAATATACGTCATTCCCTTTGTCATCGGTATGTTACTTGCCCGAGATTCGACCGTCGGTATCTTCATACCTAGTTCAATCTCGTTACCGGCAAGTCTCTTTACTCGTTCCGTAATGCATCATCCCGCAACTAACTCATTAGTCACATTTCTTGCAAGGCTTATCATGATGGGCATTACCGAGAGGGCCCAGAGATACCTCTCCGATACTCGGAGTGACAAATCCTAATCTCGATCTATGCCAACCCAACAAACACCTTCAGAGATACCTGTAGAGCATCTTTATAATCACCCATTTACGTTGTGACGTTTGAGAGCACACAAGGTATTCCTCCGGTATTGGGGAGTTGCATAATCTCATAGTCAAAGGAATATGTATAAGTCATGAAGAAAGCAATAACAATAAAACTCAACGATCATTATGCTAAGCTAAAGGAATATGTATAAGTCATGAAGAAAGCCTAGGCAGGGCCTTCCCCGGCCCGCGCTCAGTCGCCGCCGCCCCGCGGGCTCCCCTAACCGCGCCCCCGCGCCGGATCTCCGCTCCGGCGACGCCCCGCCGCCTTGTTCACCACGCCGCCTCGCTTCCCCACCGAAGCCCGCGCCATGCCTCGGCGTCAGTGCTCGCCGCCTACTGTCCTGCTCCGAATCCGGCCGGATCCCGCGTCCCTGCGACCGGATCCGCTGGCTCCCCACTGCCGCGGCCTTCCCTTCGCTGCCTTCGCCTTGCTCCCTCGCCGTCGCGGCTCCATCGTCGTCCCCGCGTGCGGGCACATGCGCAGTCGGCTACGTGGGCCCCATGGCCCGTCCCCACCGGCCCGCTCCATGCTGGCCCGATCCACCTCTTCCTCCTCTCTGGCCCAAGTGGCCCAAGGTGAGCGAGCCCACCTAAGTCCGCGCCCGTGCGCACTTTAGCTATCCTGCGCCCATGTAATTTTGTCCAAGTCTGGAAAAATCCATCTCATGAGTGCATGTTCATCATAGCATATCTATGTGCATTTTTCTCCATTATACATGCATGATATATCAAAATGTTCATTGTGAGATGCTCTTCATTTCATTCCATTGTGACATGCTTGTTTGAGTCCATCTTGATGCCCAAATCACTGATGCAAGAGTGCTATAAATTGTTAGGTGCTGTTACTTAGCAGGTTATGCTGATTTGTCATTTTTGTCACATTTTTTGTGTGATTAATATGGACATGAGCTCTACATGCGTTTTGATCTATGCCATGCCATCTTTCCAGGGGTGTTTGCCATGTATTTTTGTGATCTATGTGGTGACTAGCACAAGCATGCAAAGTAGCCTTCGTGATATTGCTGATTTCAGGGACTTAGGATTTTGCTAAGTCCTTTTCCTGATGTTATTTTATGCCATGTAACCATGATGCTTCAATGCGATCCATGCTTTGTTTGAGTATCTTCAGTAAGGATGATTTGTCATATCTTTGCGCTCTATCCATCCATGCCCCTGTTTGCAATTATGGAGTGCTCTAGCATGTCTTAATCTTGCTCTACTTTTGCTATAAAATGTTCCTGGCAGATTATTTACATGTTAATCAATTTTGCCATGGTTGTTGTAGTTGATCAAAGCATGATATGATCTTTCTCTTGCCATGATTAGCTTCATGAACATGTATTCTTGCCGATTCTATGCTTGTTTTGTCATGCAATGTCTTGTGGTGAGTGAATCGAGCTCGCAAATATGCCATCATAACTCTGTTTATGCGATGCTCAGTTTTTTGCTAAGTCTGAATCTTTTAATTAAACTTGCTATGTTTACATGGGTGCCATCATATCTTATGTGCCTTTTTTGCTCATGATCATTAAGGGACTTTTGTTCTATGCATTTAGTAGTTTCATTCCAAGCCTTTGTTTGCTATGATCTATTCCTGCAGCATGTTGTTTGCTTGCTCTAAACATTGCTTCCTGATGTTAATTTCTGGCATGTTAGTTTTTTTCACCAAGTCTGTGAAGCTGATATCTTTTGCACTTTTTCCATGCTTGTTTGAACCTGCTCTTGTTGTTTTAGCCGTAGCTCAGTGTTCATGTTTTTCAAGCATCTTGAGTAAATCACTGCCATATGCCTTGTTGCTATGTTGGAGTGCAGTAGCTTAGTTTCTTGTTGCATTCTAGGTGGCATTGTGGTGTTAATCGCAGAATTGTGTCATTCTTGTTTTGCTTGTCATTTGCAAACCGTGCATCCGATTCCGGTGATCTTTATATCGATTTCGACCGAAATCATCTCATCTTTCCAGCGGCACACTTGGTTTGCCAAGTTGATGCCTGGTTCAATCTTTCCCTTCCGAAGCATGCATATGCACTGCATATCACATCCCGCATGTCATGCCATGTTTTGCATCATGTTGCTTGTGCATTGCACCATGGTTGATTGTTGTTCCTTTGCTTGTGTTCTTGCCTTGGGTAGAGCCGGGAGACGAGTACGTGATCAAGGAACCTGTTGAGTACGCTAACGAGGAGCAAGCTTTCATCAACTTTGAGAACTTTGTAGGCAAGATGACCATACCCTCGAAATCACTTCTATCTTTGCTTGCTAGTTGTTCGTTCTATTGCTATGCCACGCTACCTACCACTTGCTATATCATGCCTCCCATATTGCCATGTCAAGCCTCTAACCCACCTTTCCTAGCAAACCGTTATTTGGCTATGTTACCGCTTTGCTCAGCCCCTCTTATAGCGTTGCTAGTTGCAGGTGAAGATGAAGTTTGTTCTATGTTGGAACATGGATATTGTTGGGATATCATTATTATATCTTGTTTACTTTAATGCATTTATATACTTGGTAAAGGGTGGAAGGCTCGGCCTTATGCCTGGTGTTTTGTTCCACTCTTGCCGCCCTAGTTTCCGTCATACCGGTGTTATGTTCCTTGATTTTGCGTTCCTTACGCGGTTGGGTGTTATGGGAACCCCTTGATAGTTCACCTTGAATAAAACTCCTCCAGCAAGGCCTAACCTTGGTTTTACCATTTGCCTACCTACCACCACATACCTTCCCTTGGGTTCTGCAGACTCAAGGGTCATCTTTATTTTAAACCTGCCCGGGCCAGTGCTTCTCTGAGTGTTGGTCCGAAACGGGCAGCCTGCGGGGCCACCTCGGGGCAACTCGAGGGTTGGTTTTACTCGTAGCTTGACCTATCCGGTGTGCCCTGAGAATGAGATACGTGCGACTCCTATCGGGATTTGTTGGCACATCGGGCGGCTTTGCTGGTCTTGTTTTACCATTGTCAAAATGTCTTGTAACCGGGATTCCGAGACTGATCGGGTCTTCCCGCGAGAAGGAATATCCTTCATTGACCGTGAGAGCTTGTGATGGGCTAAGTTGGGACACCCCTGCAGGGTTTTGAACTTTCGAAAGCCGTGCCCGTGGTTATGGAAAGATGGGAATTTGTTAATGTCCGGTTGTAGATAACTTGACACATCACTTAACTAAAATGAATCAACTGCATGTGTAGCCGTGATGGTCTCTTTTCGGCGGAGTCCGGGAAGAGAACACGGTCTCGTGTTATGCTTGAACGTAAGTAGTTTCAGGATCACTTCTTGATCACTTATTAGCTTCTCAACCGTGCTTTGCTTCTCTTCTCGCTCTCTTTTGCGTAAGTTAGCTACCATATATGCTAGTGCTTGCTGCAGCTCCACCTCACCACCCTTTCCTACCCTTAAGCTTAAATAGTTTTGATCATGAGGGTGTGAGATTGCTGAGTCCCCGTGACTCACATATACTTCCAAATAGATGCAGGTGCCGATGATGCCAGTGCAGGGGACGCTACCGAACTCAAGTGGGAGTTCGACAAGGATTCGGGCCGTTACTATGTTTCTTTTCCAGATGATCAGTAGAGGAGCCCAGTTGGGGCGATTGGGGATCTAGCATTTGGGGTTGTCTTTCTTTATTTTGGTTCCGTAGTCGGATCTTGATTGTATTCTGGATGATGTATGACATATTTATGTATTGTGTGAAGTGGCGATTGTAAGCCAACTCTTTACCCCTTTCTTATTCAGTACATGGGATGTGTAAAGATTACCCCTCTTGCGACACGCCTACCATGCGGTTATGCCTCTAAGTCGTGCCCCGACACGTGGGAGATATAGCCGCATCGTGGGTGTTACAGGTTGGTAATTAGAGCCTTCCCCAACTTAGGAGCCCCCTGCTTGATCGAATCGCTGATGTTGTTGAGTCTAGAACAAAATGTTTTGAGTCTTAGGATTATATATATCGGAGAGTAGGATTCTTTTTACTCCTCAGTCCCTTCGTTGCTCTGGTGAGGCCTCCTGACGTAGAATTTTGACTCTTCTCTCCTCAAATTTCACGATTTTTTTGAGATCACGCGGGTATATTGGAATTGTTTTGATGGTTTTGTGACGAGAACATTGTTCTTGGTGCCTCCTGACATTTAGGGGTTGTGGCAGTGTCCCGGGGAGTTGAGCTCCGAGGTGTTGTTGTCACAATTTTATCGTTGCAGTTCTGGAATACCTGAGTTCGCCGACATCGAAAATCTCTTTTATGCAGTTTTTGGTGAGATAACCTCGGCGCCACCCAGTACTAGGGCGGGAGTTCCGGAGTATCGCCATAACTCGTATAACGAATGCTTTTCGAAGGTTGAGGTAAATGATTTCCGAAGGTTTCTTGGTTATGTGTTGAAGGATGGATACAGCTGGATGTAGGATTTGTTAGTTTTGGGTGAGATATTATGCTTCCCCTGTATCCCCAACACCTGATTGCATAACCAGAAAGTTTTGGGAGTTTATAAGTGGGAATTCAAGTATCACGTAGGATATCTTTCCAACAGACACATGTTACAATATGGGATCTACCATATGTTTGTTTCCGGCTTATTTCCTAAGTCAATCCTTTGTTTTTGTTTTGGTTTGTGGTATTCGAGGTGCTTCGAAGTCAAGTGTTGATTCCATACCTTTCCTAAGCGTTGTTCTTATACGCCTATGTGAATACCAATCCTTTATGATAATCGAGATTTTCATGTCAATCCTTTTCAACCGGCGTGTTTCTCTTCAAGTGGATCCGATCCTTTCAACATTCGCAAGATCACCTCTCAGTTTTCCCAACATTGTTCGTTTCATCCGTTCCCAAGTTGTCTTTGTTTTTCCCGCCCTCCCACCCCTTTTTCTTCAAGGACTCAGATTTCTTAATCAAATATCCTTTTATTAACGATAAGTCTCTCCATTCTTTTCCGCCAATGTTCTTATCCGGTGATTCTCAGGAAGATACTAACGGAGCTTCAAGTTCATCATTCTTCGTTCTATTTATCCTCTGGTGGGTTCAATTCAAGCTTTGTCGATCATATCTTTGCCTCATCTCAAATGCTTCCTCATGCTGGTGCACCTCTTAATCATTCACTTCTCGCTATTCATTGTTTCGGAGTGCTGAAGATATCTCGAAGATTCGTGTTTCCACTCTGCATTCATTCAAGCTCTTTCGAGGATGTTATCTCTTTTGAGCCATTTAATTCAACTGATGCAATCTCCCTTTCAAGTAATCGTTCAATGGTGTATCTTTTGAGTGGGCCCTAACCCACAGGTCTTTTTCCAGGATCTTATCTGACTCTTCTAATTTTTTTCCGGAGTTATTCTAAAATTCATTTCAAAGTTTGACGTAAGAATGATTTGTCATCAGTCAAATGTCTTTCTCCAAGATCCTTCAAATTCTTTTCATTGTTGGTTCAACCTTTCTAATTTTCATTCCGGAGTGTCTCAACAAATGCATGGTGGTGTTTCTCGTCATCATTCTTAGAATTGAAGACCGAAGAAGAGTTTTCCTCCAAATCTTATCCATTCTTTCAAAGATTTGTGATTCTAGCTTGATGCCATCCTCACAATGATTTTCGATTGTGAGATATTCTTTTCACCCACCCGGAGCAATTCAGGAGTCTTTTTAGTTTGCTTCTCTAGAGCCCATCATCTCAGAATTATTCATTACTGCTTTCAGCTCTTATTCTCCAAATCTTACCGTGCATCATTCAAGTTTTATCTAATCAGCTCGTGATCTTTTCATTCACTTGTATCAAAATCCCCTCAAGTATCTTCATTCGTCTTCCAATTCTTTCCAGTGATTTGTGCCTTTGCTACTTTCATTTTTAATTCTTACGACGGCTCGTTCAAGAATTCTATTCCATTGCTATTGTATCAATTCATTCGTTCTTCCCAATCCTACCAGTGGTTCGCAGAAGATCTTCCCAAGTTGGCGCTATATCTATCTTAATCCTTTCTACGAGAATAAGTAGTATGTCAAATCCGTTGTTTGTCATCAATTTAAATTGGTGAAGGATACACATAACATAATTCTTATTCTTGTTCATCCAAGTGATTAATTCCTTATTCTGGAGGCTCATCAAATTCTCGGTTTTGTTGTTTCATCTTTTCTTTTCCCGAAGTTCCAAGCTCTCATCATCATGACGATCCATCTAATCATTGCAAGGATTCAACCTTATTCTCTTCATCCTTCATTCTGTTTGATCATCCTTTTATTACCGGAGTTCTTCATGGAGGCTCTACATGATGACTCATCAAGGATTAATTCCTTCTCCGAGTGTTGATCGAGATTCTTTTCAAAGGAGCTCAAGTATTCTTCATCTTGCATTCCGAAGTGAAATTCTTTCTACCTTATCTTTTGGGATGGTGATATGCCATTCTTGACAATTTTCTTTCATGTTTCATGATTCACAAGTTGTTAAGAATGAGATATTTTAAACCCATCATTTTCTCTTCGTTCAGGAGATGCTTTGTAACCCGTCAACCTCTTCATTGGAGTTATCTTGGGTTATATTTCACCTAAAGCCTTCCCTAAGGAATGTTGCTTATTGTGGTGTCTATCAATGATCCAAGTTTTTCTCCTATCCTCTCGGTGAAAGGAGTTGTCATCTCCTTGTTCATATCAATCTAATCTATCGTTTCCGTTAGTGGCAGAATTTCACCTCAAGATTTCAAGATGTTTTCCATAAGCCCACAACAAGCTTACTCTTTTCATTGTTGGTTTCCAACAACCCCGTTATAACCTTCTTGGAAGGATGCTTTCAAATTCATTCGAGGTAGAAGATGTTGTTTTCTTCTTCGTTACTTTCAATCCGTTCTATCTTTTGTTCCGGAGGCATTGTGATGTTGCACTTTTCGACCCATCATCCCATTTTTTGACGAAGATCATGTTCTTTCCTTTGCTTATCCATTTAACCAAAGTGTTGTGCCCTTTGATCAACTTCTTTTCGCCTTATCAAGTCTTGCATCTCTTTTCAACCGGAGTGCTGTCCGAATTTGTTCTTCCTTGTTCCTCTTTTCTAACGGAGATTGTCAACTTCGTTTACCTCCGTTGTATTCTTTTCTCAAAATGGTTTAACCTTTCAAGGTTCTTTGGTTTCACGCGTTCGTCAAAGAAGCAACTTAGTTTTACCTCTTCTCTTCCTCTTCCGTTTCCTCCGGTGCCATCCTAGATCTCGGGATGAGATCCTCTCGTAGTGGTGGAGTGTTGTAACGCCCCGGATGCAACTTTCCATATTTGTACTTCGACTCAGGCCATTGTCGGCTCTAAGTTACGATATTCCCTTTGTGGTTGGGTTTTGTCTTTGTTTTGCTTTTGTTCATGTCATGCATTTCATATCATGTCATCATGTGCATCTCATTTGCATATGTGTTCGTCTCATGCATCCGAGCATTTTCCCTTTGTCCATTTTGCAATCCGACACTCCTATGTGCACCGGCCCCCCCCTTTTGTCTCTTTGCGTGAGCGGGTGTTAAACATTCTCGTAATGGACCGAGATTTGCCAAGCGGCCTTGGTACACCACCAGTAGACCGCCTGTCAAATTTCGTGCCATTTGGAGTCCGTTTGATACTCCAACGGTTTACCGTGGAACCGTAAAGGCCTCTTTTGTGTTGCAGCCCAACACCCCTCCAAAACGGCCCAATAACCCTTCCAAACCACTCCCACGTCCTCCGTCGTTGGATCACGATCGCGTGGGCGAAAACTACACTCCGTTTGGACACTCCTACCTCCTCCTAGCTATATATACCCCTCCTCAAATTCGCGGACGAAACCCTAGCTCTCCCTTTCCCCACGCCGCTGGACGTTTCTTCCCCACCGATGGATGTGTTCGCCGCCTCCACCACCGCCATGTGTCAGCGCGTGATTCGCTGCGCCGCCCGCACCCACATCACCGCGCCTCCGCATGCCAGCCCGCCGGGGCCCAGGAAGGGCCCTCCCCGGCCCGCGCTCGGTCGCTGCCGGCCCGCGGGCTCCCCGAGCCGCGCCCCCACGCCGGATCTCCGCTCTGGCGACGCCCCGCCGCCTCATTCACCGCGCCGCCTCGCTTCCCCACTGGAGCCCGCGCCGTGCCTCGGCGTCAATGCTCGCCACCGACCGTCCTGCTCCGGATCCGGCCGGATCACGCGTCCCCGCGGCCGGATCTGCCGGCTCCCCACTGCCCCGGCCTTCTCTTCTCCGCCTTCGCCGAGCTCCCTCACCATCGCGGCTCCATCGTCGTCCCTGCGTGCGGGCACACGTGAAGTCAGCCACGTGGGCCCCGCGGCCCATCCTCGCCGGCCTGCTGCGTGCTAGCCCGATCCGCCTTTCCCTCCTCTCTGGCCCAAGTGGCCCAAGGTGAGCGAGCCCACCTAAGTCCTCGCCCGTGCACACTTTAGCTATCCTGCGCCCATGTAATTTTGTCTAAGTCTGAAAAAATCCATCTCATGAGTGCATGTTCATCATAGCATATCTATGTGCATTTTGCTCCATTATACATGCATGATATATCAAAATGTTCATTGTGAGATGCTCTTCAATTCATTCCATTGTGGCATGCTTGTTTGAGTCCATCTTGATGCCCAAATCACTGATGCAAGAGTGCTTTAAATTGTTAGGTGCTGTTACTTAGCAGGTTATGCTGATTTGTCATTTTTGTCACATTTGTTGTGTGATTCATATGGACATGAGCTCTACATGTGTTTTGATCTATGCCATGCCATCTTTCTAGGGGTGTTTGCCATGTATTTTTGTGATCTATGTGGTGACTAGCACAAACATGCAAAGTAGCCTTCGTGATATTGCTGATTTCAGGGACTTAGGATTTTGCTAAGTCCTTTTCCTGATGTTATTTTATGCCATGTAACCATGATGCTATAGTGAGATCCATGCTTTGTTTGAGTATATTCAGTAAGGATGATTTGGTCATATGGTTGTGCTCCATCCATCCATGCCCCTGTTTGCAATTATGGAGTGCTCTAGCATGTCTTTAGCTTGCTCTACTTTTGCTATAAAATGTTCCTAGTAGATTGTTTACATGTTAATCAATTTTGCCATGGTTGTTATAGTTGATCCAAGCATGCTATGATTTTTATCTTGCCATGATTAGCTTCATGAACATGTATTCTTGCTTATTCTATGCTTTTTTTGTCATGCAATGTCTTGTGGTGAGTGAATCGAGCTCGCAAATATGCCTTCATAACTCTATTTATGCCATGCTCAGTTTTCTGCTAAGTCTGAATCTGTTAATTAAACTTGCTATGTTTACATGGGTGCCATCATATCTTCTGTGCCCTTTTGGCTCATGATCAGTAAGGGACTTTTGTTCTATGCATTTAGTTGTTTCATTCCATGCCTTTGTTTGCTATGATCTGTTCCTGTAGCATGTTGTTTGCTTGCTCTAAACATTGCTTCTTGATGTTAATTTCTGGCATGTTAGTTTTTTTCACCAAGGCTGTGAAGCTGATATATTTTGCACTTTTGCCATGCTTGTTTGAACCTGCTCTTGTGTGTTTTAGCCGTAGCTCAGTGTTCATGTTTTGTCAAGCATCTTGAGTACATCACTGCCATATGCCTTGTTGCTATGTTGGAGTGCAGTAGCTTAGTTTCTTGTTGCATTCTAGGTGGCATCATGCTGTTAATCGCAGAATTGTGCCATTCTTGTTTTGCTTGTCATTTGCAAACCGTGCATCCGATTCCGGTGATCTTTATATCAATTTCGACCGAAATCATCTCATATTTCCAGCGGCACACTTGGTTTGCTAAGTTGATGCCTGGTTCAATCTTACCCTTCCAAAGCACGCATATGCATTGCATATCACATCCCGCATGTCATGCCATGTTTTGCATCATGTTGCTTGTGCATTGCAACATGGTTGATTGTTGTTCCTTTGCTTGTGTTCTTTCCTTGGGTAGAGCCGGGAGACGAGTACGTGATCAAGGAACCTGTTGAGTACGCTAACGAGGAGCAAGCTTTCGTCAACTCTGAGAACTTTGCAGGCAAGATGACCATACCCTCGAAATCACTTCTATCTTTGCTTGCTAATTGTTCATTCTATTGCTATGCCGCGCTACCTACAACTTGCTATATCATGCCTCCCATATTGCCATGTCAAGCCTCTAACCCACCTTTCCTAGCAAACCATTGTTTGGCTATGTTACCGCTTTGCCCAGCCCCTCTTATAGCGTTGCTAGTTATAGGTGAAGATGAAGTTTGTTCCATGTTGGAACATGGATATTGTTGGGATATCATTATTATATCTTGTTTACTTTAATGCATCTATATACTTGGTAAAGGGTGGAAGGCTCGGCCTTATGCCTGGTGTTTTGTTCCACTCTTGCCGCCCTAGTTTCCGTCATACCGGTGTTATGTTCCTTGATTTTGCGTTCCTTACGCGGTTGGGTGTTATGGGAACCCCTTGGCAGTTCGCCTTGAATAAAACTCCTCCAGCAAGGTCCAACCTTGGTTTTACCATTTGCCTACCTACCACCACATACCTTCCCTTGGGTTCTGCAGACTCAAGGGTCATCTTTATTTTAAACCCCCCGGGCCAGTGCTCCTCTGAGTGTTGGTCCGAAACGAGCAGCCTGCGGGGCCACCTCCGGGCAACTCGAGGGTTGGTTTTACTCGTAGATTGACCTATCCGGTGTGCCCTGAGAACGAGATACGTGCGACTCCTATCGGGATTTGTCGACACATCAGGCGTCTTTGCTGGTCTTGTTTTACCATTGTCGAAATGTCTTGTAACCGGGATTCCGAGACTGATCGGGTCTTCCCACGAGAAGGAATATCCTTCATTGACTGTGAGAGCTTGTGATGGGCTAAGTTGGGACACCCCTGCAGGGTTTTGAACTTTCGAAAGCCGTGCCCGCGGTTATGGGAGATGGGAATTTGTTAATGTCCGGTTGTAGATAACTTGACACATAACTTAACTAAAATGAATCAACCGCGTGTGTAGCCGTGATGTCTTTTTTCGGCGGAGTCCGGGAAGAGAACACGGTCTCGTGTTATGCTTGAACGTAAGTAGTTTCAGGATCACTTCTTGATCACTTATTAGCTTCTCGACCGTGCTTTGCTTCTCTTCTTGCTCTCTTTTGCGTAAGTTAGCTACCGTATATGCTAGTGCTTGCTGCAGCTCCACCTCACCACCCTTTCCTACCATTAAGCTTAAATAGTTTTGATCGCGAGGGTGTGAGATTGCAGAGTCCCCGTGACTCACAAATACTTCCAAATAGATGCAGGTGCCGATGATGCCAGTGCAGGGGACGCTACCGAACTCAAGTGGGAGTTCGGCGAGGATTCGGGCCGTTACTTTGTTTCTTTTCCGGATTATTAGTAGAGGAGCCCAGTTGGGGCGATCGGGGATCTAGCATTTGGGGTTGTCTTTATTTATTTTGGTTCCATAGTCGGATCTTGATTGTATTTTGGATGATGTGTGACATATTTATGTATTGCGTGAAGTGGCGATTGTAAGCCAACTCTTTAGCCCTTTCTTATTCAGTACATGGGATGTGTAAAGATTACCCCTCTTGCGACATGCCTACCATGCGGTTATGCCTCTAAGTCGTGCCCCGACACGTGGGAGATATAACTGCATCGTGGGTGTTACAAGTTGGTAATCAGAGCCTTCCCCGACTTAGGAGCCCCCTGCTTGATCGAATTGCTGACGTTGTTGAGTCTAGAACAAAATGTTTTGAGTCTTAGGATTATATATATTGGAGAGTAGGATTGTTTTTACTCCTCAGTCCCTTCGTCGCTCTGGTGAGGCCTCCTAACATAGAGTTTTGACTCTTCTCTCCTCAAATTTCACGATTTTTTTGGGATCACACGGGTATCATTGAATCGTTCCAATGGTTTTGCGACGAGAACATTGTTCTTGGTGCCTCCTGACATTTAGGGGTTGTGGCAGTGTCCCGGGGAGTTGAGCTCCGAGGTGTTGTTGTCACAATTTTATCGTTGCAGTTCTGGAATACCTGAGTTCGCTGACATCGAAAATCTCTTTTATGCAGTTGTTGGTGAGTTAACCTCGACGCCACCCAGTATTCGGGCCGTTACTGATATGTCTCCAACGTATCTATAATTTTTGATTGTTCCATGCTATTATATTATCTGTTTTGGATGTTTATGGGCTTTATTATACACTTTTATATTATTTTTGGGACTAAGCTATTAACCCCGAGCCCAGTGCCAGTTTTTGTTTTTCCTTGTTTTAGAGTATCGATGAAAAGGAAAATCAAACAGAGTCCAATTGACCTGAAACTTCATGAAACTTATTTTCGGACCAGAAGAAGCCCATAGAGTATCGAAGATGGACCAGGAGAGTCCCGGGATGCCCACGAGGGTGGGGGGCGCGCTCCCTACCTCGTGGACAGCCCGGAGATCCACCGACGTACTTCTTCCTCCTATATATACCCATATACCCTAAAAAACTACAAGGCGCAGAATACATCGGGAGTTCCGCCGCCAGAAGCCTCCGTAGCCACCGAAAACCAATCTAGACCCATTTTGGCACCCTGCCGGAGGGGGGAACCCTCACCGGTGGCCATCTTCATCATCCTGGTGCTCTCCATGACGAGGAGGGAGCTAGTTCTCTCTCGAGGCTGAGGGTATGTACCAGTAGCTATGTGTTTGATCTCTCTCTCTCTCTCTCTCTCTCTCTCTCTCTCGTGTTCTTGAGGTGATACGATCTTGATGTATCGCGAGCTTTGCTATTGTAGTTGGATCTTATGATGTTTCTCCCCCTCTACTCTCTTGTGATGAATTGAGTTTTCCCTTTGAATTTATCTTATCGAATTGAGTCTTTAAGGATTTGAGAACACTTGATGTATGTCTTGCGTGGGATACCCATGGTGACAATGGGGTATTCTATTGATCCACTTGATGTATGTTTTAGTGATCAACTTGCGGGTTCTGCCCATGAACCTATGCATAGGGGTTGGCACACGTTTTCGTCTTGACTCTCCGGTAGAATCTTCGGGGCACTCTTTGAAATTCTTTGTGTTGGTTTGAATAGATGAATCTGAGATTGTGGGATGCATATCTTATAATCATACCCACGGATACTTGAGGTGACATTGGAGTATCTAGGTGACATTAGGGTTTTGGTTGATTTGCGTCTTAAGGTGTTATTCTAGTACAAACTCTATGATAGATGGAACGGAAAGAATAGCTTCATGTTATTTTACTACAGACTCTTGAATAGATCGATCAGAAAGGATAACTTTGAGGTGGTTTTGTACCCTACCATAATCTCTTCATTTGTTCTCCGCTATTAGTTACTTTGGAGTGACTCTTTGTTGCATGTTGAGGGATAGTTATATGATCCAATTATGTTATTATTGTTGCGGGAACTTGCACTAGTGAAAGTATGAACCCTAGGCCTTGTTTCAACGCATTGCAATACCGTTTACGCTCACTTTTATCATTAGTTACCTTGCTGTTTTTATATTTTCAGATTACAAAAACCTATATCTGCCATCCGTATTGCACTTGTATCACCATCTCTTCGCCGAACTAGTGCACCTATACAATTTACCATTGTATTGGGTGTGTTGGGGACACAAGAGACTCTTTGTTATTTGGTTGCAGGGTTGTTTGAGGGAGACCATCTTCATCCTACGCCTCGCACGGATTGATAAGCCTTAGGTCATCCACTTGAGGGAAATTTGCTACTGTCCTACAAACCTCAGCACTTGGAGGCCCAACAACGTCTACAAGAAGAAGGTTGTGTAGTAGACATCAAGCTCTTTTCTGGCGTCGTTGCCAGGGAGGTTAGCGCTTGCAGGTATATCTTTAGATCTTGCAATCGAATCTTTTTGTTTCTTGTTATATCACTAGTTTAGTTTATAAAAGAAAACTACAAAAAATGGAATTAAGGGTACCTCATATGCTTCATCTTTTTAATGTACTTCGTGAAAATGATGGGAAGGAAAATTGTGCTCAAGTACTAGAAGAAGAATGCATTAGAATGTTTGGCACTAAATATTTGAATGATGAGCATGATTGCAATTTTGTTAGTATGAATTCCTTGAACATCCATGATGCTAATGATATGCAAAGCCACAAGCTTGGGGAAGCTATGTTTGATGAAGTTGATATTTTTTGTCCCCCAAGTTTTGATGAGAAAATTTATTATTATGAAAGCATGCCTCCTATTTATGATGATTATATTGATGAAAGTGGATTTGAAGAGGTCATGACTTTATTTAGTGATGATTCCACTATCTTGGAAGAGGTTTCAATCGATTATGATGAGAACAAAGTTGCTGCTTATGATAATTATTGTGATGATACATATGCTATAAAAAGTAGTGATGATTATATTAAAACTTGTCATGACTATGATTACCCTTTTCCTGAATAGTACTCTTTTAATGTGGCAACAATTTATAGTATTCGAGTCTCTTATGATACTCCCACTATTCTGAATGAGAAGAATTTTGCTTATGTGGAGAGTAATAAAATTTCTATGCTTGTAGATCATGAAAAGAATGTTTTATGTGTTAGTTATATTGTTGAATTCATTCATGATGCTACTGAAAATTATTATGAGGGAGGAACATATGCTTGTAGGAATTGCAATAATATCAAGTTTCCTCTATATGCGTTGAAAATCTTGAAGTTATCCTTGTTTTACCTTCCTATGTAAGTTGATTCTTGTTCCAAGAAGTTGTTCGCTCACAAAATCCCTATGCATAGGAAGTGGGTTAGACTTAAATGTGATAGTCATATTATTCATGATGCTCTCTGTTACAATTCTTATCTTTTATGTGAGCATCGTTGAAATCATCATGCCTAGATAGGGGCATTAAACGAAAGCGCTTGTTGGGAGGCAACCCAATCTTATTATTGTTCTTTACTTTTTGCTCCTTTTTAGTAATAAATAATTCATCTAGCCTCTGTTTAGATGTGGTTTTATGTTTTAATTAGTGTTTGTGCCAAGTAGAACCTTTGGGAAGACTTGGGTGAAGTCTTTGTGATCTTGCTGTAAAAAACAGAAACTTTAGTGCTCACGAGATTAGCTGCCATTTTTTTTACTGGAGAGTGCTATTAAGTTGATTCTTTTTTAAGAGGATTAATAGACAAATTCCTCAGATCCACCAATTTATTTGAGAATTTTATGAGTTCCAGAAGCATACATTTGATCCAGATTACTACAGACTGTTCTGTTTTTGACAGATTCTGTTTTCTATGTGTTGTTTGCTTATTTTGATGAATCTATGAGTAGTATCGGATGGTATGAACCATAGATGAGTTGGAATACAGTATAATATTACACCAATATGAATTTAGAATGAGTTCACAACAGTACCTAAGTGGTGATTTATTTTCTTATACTAACGGAGCTTACGAGTTTTCTGTTCAGTTTTGTGTTGTGAAGTTTTCAAGTTTTGGGTAAAGATTCGATGGATTATGGAACAAGGAGTGGCAAGAGCCTAAGCTTGGGGATGCCCAAGGCACCCCAAGGTAATATTCAAGGACAACCAAAAGCCTAAGCTTGGGGATGCCCTGGAAGGCATCCCCTCTTTCGTCTTCGTTCATCGGTAACTTTACTTGGAGCTATATTTTTATTTACCACATGATATGTGTTTTGCTTGGAGCGTCACTTTATTTTATTTAGTTTTTCTTGCTGTTTGAATAAAATACCAAGATCTGAAATTCTTAAATGTTAGAGAGTCTTCACATAGTTGCATAATTATCCGACTACTCATTGATCTTCACTTATATCTTTTGGAGTAGTTTTTCATTTGCTCTAGTGCTTCACTTATATCTGTTTAGAGCATGTTGGTGGTTTTATTTTATAGAAATAGATGAACTCTCATGCGCCACTTATATTATTTTGAGAGTCCTAAACAGCATGGCAATTTTCTTTGGTTATGAATTTAGTCCTAATATGATGGGCATCCAAGAGGGATACAATAAAAACTTTCATATAAGTGCATTGAATACTAAGAGAAGTTTGATACTTGATGATTGTTTTGAGATATGGAGATGGTGATATTAGATCATGCTAGTTGAGTAGTTGTGAATTTGAGAAATACTTGTGTTGAAGTTTGTGATTCCCATAGCATGCACGTATGGTGAACCGTTATGTGATGAAGTCGGAGCATGATTTATTTATTGATTGTCTTCCTTATGAGTGGCGGTCGGGGACGAGCGATGGTCTTTTCCTACCAATCTATCCCCCTAGGAGCATGCGCGTAGTACCTTGTTTCTATAACTAATATATTTTTGCAATAAGTATGTGAGTTCTTTATGACTAATGTTGAGTCCATGGATTATACGCACTCTCACCCTTCCACCATTGCTAGCCTCTCTTGTGCCGTGCAATTTTCGCCGGTACCATATCACCCACCATTACCTTCCTAAAAATAGCCACCATATCTACCTATTATGGCATTTCCAAAGCCATTCCGAGATATATTGCCATGCAACTTTCCACCGTTCCGTTTATTATGACACGCTCCATCATTGTCATATTGCTATGCATGATCATGTAGTTGACATCGTATTTGTGGCAAAGCCACCATTCATAATTCTTTCATACATGCCACTCATGAGTCATTGCACATCCCGGTACACCGCCGGAGGCATTCATATTGAGTCATATCTTGTTCTAAGTATCGAGTTGTAATTCTTGAGTTGTAAGTAAATAAAAGTGTGATGATCATCATTTTTATAGCATTGTCCCAAGTGAGGAATGGATGATGGAGACTATGATTCCCCCACAAGTCGGGATGAGACTCCGGACTAAAAAAAGAGGCCATAAAAAGAGGAAAGGCCCAAATAAAAAAATGAGAGAAAAAGAGAGAAGGGGCAATGCTACTATCCTTTTACCACACTTGTGCTTCAAAGTAGCATCATGATCTTCATGATAGAGAGTCTCCTATGTTGTCACTTTCATATACTAGTGGGAATCTTTAATTATAGAACTTGGCTTGAATATTCCAATGATGGGCTTCCTCAAAATGCCCTAGGTCTTCGGGAGCAAGCAAGTTGGATGCACACCCACTTAGTTTCCAGTTTGAGCTTTCATAAACTTATAGCTCTGGCAATCCCTACTCACTCACATTGATATCTATTGATGGGCATCTCCATAGCCCGTTGATACACCTAGTTGATGTGAGACTATCTTCTCCTTTTTGTCTTCTCCACAACCACCATTCTATTCCACCTATAGTGCTATATCCATGGCTTACGCTCATATATTGCGTGAAGATTGAAAAAGTTTGAGAACATCAAAAGTATGAAACAATTGCATGGCTTGTCATCGGGGTTGTGCATGATTTAAATATGTTGTGTGGTGAAGATGGAGCATAGCCAGACTATATGATTTTGTAGGGACAACTTTCTTTGGCCATGTTATTTTGAGAAGCCATAATTACTTTGTTAGTATGCTTGAAGTATTATTATTTTTATGTCAATATTAAACTTTTGTCTTGAATCTTATGGATCTGAATATTCTAGCCATAATAAAGAAGATTACATTGATAAATATGTTAGGTAGCATTCCACATCAAAAATTCTATTTTTATCATTTACCTACTCGAGGACGAGCATGAATTAAGCTTGGGGATGCTGATACGTCTCCAACGTATCTATAGTTTTTGATTGTTCCATGCTATTATATTATAAACCTTGGATGTCTTATATGCTATTTTATATGATTTTTGGGACTAACCTATTAACCTAGAGCCCAGTGCCAGTTTCTATTTTTTCCTTGTTTTAGAGTATCGTAGAAAAGGAAAATCAAACGGAGTCCAATTGACCTGAAACTTCACGGAACTTATTTTTGGAAGGAAAGCAACCCGAGAGACTTGGAGTCCACGTAAGGGAAGCAACGAGGAAGCCACGAGGCAGGGGGCACGCCCTCCACCCTCATGGCTCCCCTGACGTACTTCTTCCGCCTATATATCTCCATATACCCTAAAACAATCGGGGAGCACAATAGATCAGGAGTTCCGCCACCAGAAGCCTCCGTAGCCACCGAAAGCCAATCTAGACCCGTTCTGGCACCCTGCCGGAGGGGGCAATCCCTCTCCGGCGGCCATCTTCATTATCCCGGTGCTCTCCATGACGAGGAGGGAGTAGTTCACCCTCGGGGCTGAGGGTATGTACCAGTAGCTATGTGTTTGATCTCTCTCTCTCTCTCTCTCATGTTCTTGAGGTGATACGATCTTGATATATTGCGAGCTTTGCTATTATAGTTGGATCTTATGTTTCTCCTCCACCTCTACTCTCTTGTAATGGATTGAGTTTCCCCTTTGAAGTTATCTTATCGGATTGAGTCTTTAAAGATTTGAGAACACTTGATGTATGTCTTACCGTGCGTATCTGTGGTGACAATGGGATATCACATGATTCACTTGATGTATGTTTTGGTGACCAACTTGCGGGTTCCGCCCATGAACTTATGCATAGGGGTTGGCACACGTTTTCGTCGTGATTCTCCGGTAGAAACTTTGGGGCACTCTTTGAGGTTCTATGTGTTGGTTGAATAGATGAATCTGAGATTGTGTGACACATATCGTATAATCATACCCACGGATACTTGAGGTGACATTGGAGTATCTAGGTGACATTAGGGTTTTGGTTGATTTGTGTCTTAAGGTGTTATTCTAGTATGAACTCTAGGGATGTTTGTGACACTTATAGGAATATCCCAACGGATTGATTGGAAAGAATAACTTTGAGGTGGTTTCGTACCCTACCATAATCTCTTCGTTTGTTCTCCGCTATTAGTGACTTTGGAGTGACTCTTTGTTGCATGTTGAGGGATAGTTATGTGATCCAATTATGTTATTATTGTTGAGAGAACTTGCACCAGCGAAAGTATGAACCCTAGGCCTTATTTCCTAGCATTGCAATACCGTTTACGCTCACTTTTACCATTAGTTACCTTGCTGTTTTTATATTTTCAGATTACAAAAACCAATATCTGCCATCCATATTGCACTTGTATCACCATCTCTTCGCCGAACTAGTGCACCTATACAATTTACCATTGTATTGGGTGTGTTGGGGACACAAGAGACTCTTTGTTATTTGGTTGCAGGGTTGTTTGAGGGAGACCCTCTTC
Organism: Triticum aestivum; assembly: GCF_018294505.1. Taxonomy (NCBI): domain Eukaryota; kingdom Viridiplantae; phylum Streptophyta; class Magnoliopsida; order Poales; family Poaceae; genus Triticum; species Triticum aestivum. The sequence goes on from NC_057809.1 coordinate 80,900,549, forward strand.
ATCCTACGCCTCCCACAGATTGATAAACCTTAGGTCATCCACTTGAGGGAAATTTGCTACTGTCCTACAAACCTCTGCACTTGGAGGACCAACAACGTCTACAAGAAGAAGGTTGTGTAGTAGACATCAGTTACTATGTTTCTTTTCCGGATGATCAGTAGAGGAGCCCAGTTGGGTCGATCGGGGATCTAAAATTTGGGGTTGTCTTTCTTTATTTTGGTTCCGTAGTCGGATCTTGATTGTATTCTGGATGATGTATGACATATTTATGTATTGTGTGAAGTGGCGATTGTAAGCCAACTCTTGACCCCTTTCTTATTCAGTACAAGGGATGTGTAAAGATTACCCCTCTTGCGACATGCCTACCATGCGGTTATGCCTCTAAGTCGTGTCCCGACACGTGGGAGATATAGATGCATCGTGGGTGTTACACACATGCCCAAGGTAAGCTTGGCTACTCCATAGGCTTTGTGATGAACGTGTTTTCTTCAGTTTTCAGGATGGTCATGTTGACGATTTCAAGAACTTGATTGCAAGGTATGGCTATAGCTATTGGTCATGCAATATTGCGAGGCTTGAAAAACATACTTGTTCCACATAACTTTGATTGTGCTCTCATAGGTAAAACCAAAATCTGTCCAATACAAAATTGGGATAGCTTAACATGCTCAGAAGGGTAAGATTATTCCATTGGAGTTATCATGTCCAATATTCAGAAGAGGATATTCATGTTGATGCATTATCCATAATTATTCTCGTTGTAAGGACATGATTCCAAGGGGCAGTGGCGGAGCCAGGATTTGAGTATAGGGGGGGGGGGGCGAGTACATATATTGATCTAATCTCGTTGGTAATTACTCGTCACTGCTACTAAAATTGTCGATCATTGGGGGGGGGGGGGCAGGCCCCTTCTAGTCCCCTTGGCTCCGCCCCTGCCAAGGGGGTCATGGAAAGTAAGCAAGCATGTGAAATAATGTTTATTTCCTTAAATTGGTTGAAATTTTCTATGCTAGTGCTTAATTTATATGCTCGAACTTTTAGGTTTGGATTTACTTTTGTAATGGGAAGCTTGCATTAGTTGTTGCAGGAAAAAATGCATTGCTCATAAAGAAGTATTCTGGGCTTTTGATATATAAATTATGGTGTTTAGATATTCTATATTTTAGAACCTAATGTTGCATACCGAGCACTATTTTTGCTAGTTGAAAGCTCCACCAGGTGCCTTCTACAGAGTAGTTAGTTGCCAGACTCCATTGTTATTGTATTTCTTAGCTATTCGATGTGTATATAATAGTGTAAATGCATCATAAAATAACAAAAATGTATTGAATGCATAATAGAAGTGTATAGCATTTGCCCTTGGAGAAACTTGTATGGAGTCATATTGTGATCTTCTAGATTTATGTTATGATGTTACAAGCTCAAAATAGTGAGTTTCATTTCACATATTACTATACTAGACTCGGCCTTGTTCACCGTTTTAATGCCTGCTGTCGGTGTAAAACTGAAAGCCCAATTTGTTTCCAACTAAGGACCAAAACTGCACTTGGATGATCATTTTCAATAATTTTTTCATTGTTGTTATTTTGTTTTTCATGTTCCAGTAACTTCAACCTGATTCTTGTTTCTACCTTGATGTTAGGCCCTAGGATGTTGAAGCTTTTTTTGAGAGAATGCCATCATGGCTACTTTATTGCATAGGTAATATAGTTACATCATTTACAAGACATTCAATCAGGAAGTCTGGGTGATCATTCTCCCATTTACAAGCTACATTCTTATCAAAAGCATTCTTTGCTAAACTATGCACCGCTACGTTGGCTTCCCTCAAGCAATGCGAAAACTGAACTGAACCTATCATGCCAGCCAGGATAAAGCAATCCGCGTATATTGCTGAAGCTTCATTCCAGATTCTGTCCTGACCTGAGCATGCGTTAATGACCTCCACCGAATCTGATTCAATTTGGATTGATTGTAGCCCGATCTCATTTGCTAGCATGAGAACCTGTTTCATCGCTAATATTTCTGCTGTATAAGCATCAGGTACATGGGGCAACAAGGAACATGCAGCGGCAATAAACACACCTTAGCTATCTCGAATCACCACACCTGTGGAACCGCTGAATGTTTCATGATGAAAGGAGGCGTCAACATTCACCTTAATATTTCCTCTTGGAGGTTTGCTCCATTTTACCCTAGGATGTTGAAGCTGCTTTGTAGTGAAGGTAAAGATGGTTCTGAGCCGATGGAATCTCTTGGCTGATATGTACAAGTCTACATGGATGGTGATATCTATTTTTTTTGTTTGGTTAGAGGGACAATATGTGATGGGATTACTCCATGTTATTTTATTGAACACAGTACAGACGCAAGTGCTCATGTACACGCACATACACCCATCCCTATGAATGCATACACACACCCTACCCCTATGAGCACCTCCGAAAGACTGAGCCGACATATTATCTTGAAATTTCTGAAGTCGCCGTAGGCACCTCGTCATCAACAGGGACGTCTCCTCCCACTGAATGCGCATCGCAGGAAATCCTAAAATAATTTCAGGAACAAATGCGAGCACCAGGGCTTGAACCCTGATGGGCTGGGGATACCACAGTCCCTCTGACCATCCAGACCATCCAACCACTATTATAGGAACAATTCATGTGTGTGATATCTACAATAGGATACTATTTTTATACTAGAATCAATGTTGAGGATATCTCTTATCGTTATCGTCTCGGTCAGCTAAGGATTAGAGATTAATCGGAAATCGGGCGACTAATCGATTTTATCGGTCGACTATTAATCGGGTACTTTTTGCAAATCTTAGATTCCTAACACTAAAATACGCTATATTCAACACCAAAACATTATTTGACAAAAGTGTTACCTTGATTCCTAGCCTTTGAATCCTCGTATAATGACAAACAAAATAGGACACAAGTACATATTATGTAACAAAGTCCACAAAACATAAATAAACATAGTTTTGGCAAACATAGTGCTATGAATAGGTCTGATTTATCGGTAGATTCCTGATAAATCGTTTGTCAGAGTGATAAATCGGTCCAAAAGATAAATAGTGAAGATAAGTCATAATCTTATCGATCACCCCCTGATTAGCGCTAAATCAGAAGATTAATCGCTGAATCGGAAGATTTCTTGAACAGTGACTAGAATAGACAAGATGGTAAGTATAATTCATGGGGCTTTACAGAGTCACCATTCCATTGTTTTCCTAGAAGATGGACATGGGAATTTATTACCAACCAAATCCTCTTCAAAAGGCACCACACTACCAACAGTAAGTAACAATCCTGGTTTATTTTGCACTTTTCATATGACATTTTGCTCCTGATCATGAACCCTGGATTAGGGTGTATAGTAATGTAGAAACTGTATGCTTCTATGTACACATATAGAGTGAATTACAATCATATGATTTAAAACCAGAGTTTTGATCAAGTTTAGCCAAAACAACATTAAAACAAGGAGAAACCTTTGTTTCTTCTGAATACGCATAAAAAGCATATCATACATTTATAGAATGAAGAGGGTATAAACACCCATCCACGAGTTTACAATAGTGCGACTTCTCGCAATACATCCACCTAGACAGCCGATGAAAAATCAGTTTCAAATCCTCTTTGAACTTGCCCGCTAATTGCCACAACTCCTCCACTAGGACCTTATCAATGACATCGACCACAAATAGCGAGGCATTCTCAAACACAATATTTTTCCAATATTTTCCATATCTCCCACATCACCAGGGTCACGAGTGTCTACCGATTTTTCTTGAGTTTCTGCATGGGGCTCAGCGTCCCAACAGGCAATCATCCATCCCCACGTCTATTCGCTATTACCCAAGCCGACATCACTTCATACTAGATCGATCGTGCAAAGACGCAGGAAACCACCAGGTGGTCAATGCTTTCTTGTTCCTTGTCACAAAGCGGGCAAGCTTCCTGATGCGAAGTCCTCGGCTAGCTAGTCGATCAGAGGTCCAAAACCTATTAGGGAGGGCAAGCTCGGAGAAGAAATTGCATCGCAGGGGCCCTCCAGATTGGCAAGTGAGCGGATTAAGATCCCGAGGGTTCCCAAGTCTAGCGCACCGATTCCTAGACTCACTCATGAAGAACCACTGGGGAGATTGCGTCCCTCAATGAAAATTACTCTCCCAGCTTTGTGGACTCCAGATTTGGCCCCAAATCAAGCGGCCATGCCAGGTGCATGGTGTCATGAACTATCCTGGTGGCCCACACCCGAGGTCTGATCCTCTTGTAAGGGCGTGGGCTGAATTCCTGGAACCAAAATCCATGCAATCTCATGTCTTCCAAAAAGAACGACGATCTACCATCTTGGGATAGGAAATGGGAGTTTTGGGTGTGAAGACTTTTAGTCCTTTGATAGCGTGTTTGGTAGTTTAAGGGAAAGGGATTGGGAATTTATGAGAGGGAGTTGGCTGAGGGATTAGGCTTGGGAAGTGGCAAGTTAGTCCCAGTAATTTGGTATGGGGTGGGGTTATTTATGGGAATAATTTCCATGAACAAAGAAAATAAAGGGTAGGTTAGATGAGATGTGCTCCTATTTGGCATTGCATCTGCAGATCAGGGAGTAGTTAGCGTTGGCCGGTTAGTTTGGAGGAATTTTGTGGCGGGAGGTGGGCCACCAAATATGTAATGATATGTTTTTAGATGTCCAATTCCCATTCCTCCGCTGAATTACGAGGGTGCCCCGGGTAGAGATTAATGGGAGTTGGCCCTCCTAATTCCCTTCCCCTTCCCTTGCTAATTCCCAAACCCCTGAACCAATCAACATATTTTTAGTCTCACTAATCTTAAACTCCCATTCCCTACCCCCAACTCTCCCAACCAAACACGCTATGATTGTTTGGGGGTAACAACAGTTAAAGAGGGAATAGGGAGGGGAATTCATGTATTAAACTCCCTCAAATTACTTACCTGGGGGAGGCCTGGTAATTCAGATGGAGAAAGGGAATTAGCATTTAACTTCCATTCCCTTTCCCTTGGATTGCCAAACAAGCTGTAAGGTCTAGAGGTGTCAGTACCCCGTAGCCATAGCTAACGCACACCAATAACAATGTTCAACCATATGAAATTAGGGAGTCCAAGCGCACCAGTCCATTTGGGCAATTTTTCAACCATCTAAAAAATTAAGGAGAAACATGTTTTTTTGAAAAGGAGGATCACCCTGGCCTCTGCATCTGGGCGATGCATGCAACTATTTCATTAATTTTTCACAAAGACCTTATAAAGTAGTACATCAGGCAATCTGAAACGACCATCTTAGCAACAACGGTCGCTACTCCTATCCATTTGATGAAGGGATGCCGATAGTCCGAGCCTAATACCAAATAGACATCACACCAAAGCCTAACATCTAAAGCGGAGGCCCCAACCGAGCCACATACTGGGTTTGGGGTACAAACCGGTCCAACGCACTCTCATGTGTCATCGTCGTCATCTTCCATCAATCCATCTTCAGAGGAGAAACTAACGCACTGGCTTTGCCAGGCCCCTCTGCCATTGAAGCCACCATGACGCCAGACTCCTCCTGCGCGAGTCCATCTCTGTGCATCGGATGCCGAGTCTCCACTGCGCCACGCCGTCGAGATCCGCCGCCATCAATGAGTAAGATGAAGCACCGCTCCACTAAAGAAGCCGTCCACTGGTCCCTCGAGCTCATTTATACCTCCATGAATGACGGCCCCAAGGGGGAAACGACACCAGAGCACTGCCGTCATCCAATCTACTGATCTAGGGTCTCCCCCGAAGGTAGCGGATAGAGGTCTGGAGCTTCTCCATGGCAATGCCTTCAAGAAGATAATGACAGAAAAGAGTGCCGCCATCTCCGGTCTTGGCAACAAGACGAGGACTAGCTTTTCACTCGGATCTGCTCGACGAACCTCAATCTCGCATCATGCGCACAGACCACGACCGATCTACGTCGCCTCGGAGCGATCAAGCCACTATGGATCTCCGCCGCCTCAGATCCAGGGCACACTTCCGCTTGCCCGGGTGCCTCGTGCCACCCTCGTGCGCGAGAAGGAGAGTCTCCTCCGCCACCGCCATCAGCCGACGGGCTTAGCCCGACTGCTTCCTGCAGCGGCGACAGAGGGGAGGGATGGGAGGGGGAGTGATCGGCGACTAAGGTTGGGGCCCCTCAACCGCCTGTGCGGGGGGCGTTAGAGGGGAGAGGAAGGGAGGAAGCGGCGGGCGGCAGCGCTGCTGTGTGGCGGCGGCGACGCTGCTGCTAGGTTAGCTCGCGTAGGTTAGCGGCTATGAAGATTTATTAGAACGACACCTAAGGAGAAACATGTGCATCTATGAAATCTTCATGATTCTAAAGAAGCCTCTAATAGGCCAGTTTTCGGCCTCTTACCACAATTCTATAGAACTGGAACACCTTGCATTCCAAATTACGTTGGACCGACCAAATTGGCGGTCACAGCCACAATTACATTGTGAGGGAAATCTGATAGCCAGAGCCATTGTTCGATGCATCTACCTATAGTTGCCAACTCATGGGCAGGCTTGTTACAATCTCTTGGGCAGTGAACAATGCTCCACTTGTTAAAACTCGTTGGTAGGAGATATCTAGCCTCACGGAAGACAGCACCAAGGTTGGAGCCGTAATGCACCATGGAATTAATGGCTTGAGCAAGTCCAAGACAGTCTGTCTCAAAAATGACACGCCCCATACCATGCTCCACAGCTAAGTGTATGGCATGCAACAGCACAGTTGGTTCAGCATGCAGAGCTTCACTTATGTGCACAAGCCTTCCAGCAGCAGCAAACAACACCTCACCTGTATGATCTCGAGCCACATAGCCCCAACCCGTGGTCTGTTTAGCAACATCAAAAGCACTGTCAATATTGATTTTAACCTTATCCACCATCGGTTTACTCCACAGAGGTTTGCTCAGAATCTGCGCTTTCTTTTTTTTTGCATAAAAGACACACCATTCAGCAACATGCTTCTCCAAAAGGAAGCAGAACTCCTCAAGTGTAGCTCTCTTTTGCTTATGATTGCCTTCATTCCTCTCCGTCCACCACAACAACATAAAGCATATGATTCTCAGCTTCGTGTCCTCTGAAAGGGCAAATATGGTGGCGAGGATTTCGCTCGGTGACTGACATTGCAGCCGGTTTAACCGGGACGACTCCAGCTCATACACACGCCAAATCTTCTTGACCTCCTTACATCTGAAAAAAAGATGTCCGCCATCCTTTGGTAATCTATGGTAAAGGACACATCTAGTATCGAGTTTGATCCCAATCCATTCAATATTCCTCAGCATAGGGTGACTATTATGAGAGACTCTCCACAAAAAATGATACAATTTCCCGGGACATCTAATCTTCCAGAGGTTCTGCCACATTTTTCCATAAGTTGTATCACCGGCGGCACCCTCACCCTGCTGCCTAGGGGTGATGTCTACTACACAACCTTCTTCTTGTAGACGTTGTTGGGCCTCCAAGTGCAGAGGTTTGTAGGACAGTAGCAAATTTCCCTCAAGTGGATGACCTAAGGTTTATCAATCCATAGGAGGCGTAGGATGAAGATGGTCTCTCTCAAACAACCCTGTAACCAAATAACAAAGAGTCTCTTGTGTCCCCAACATACCCAGTACAATGGTAAATTGTATAGGTGCACTAGTTCGGTGAAGAGATGGTGATACAAGTGCAATATGGATGATAGATATGGGTATTTGTAATCTGAAAATATAAAAACAGCAAGGTAACTAATGATAAAAGTGAGCACAAACGGTATTGCAATGCTAGGAAATAAGGCCTAGGGTTCATACTTTCACTAGTGCAAGTTCTCTCAACAATAATAACATATTTGGATCATATAACTATCCCTCAACATGCAACAAAGAGTCACTCCAAAGTCACTAATAGAGGAGAACAAACGAAGAGATTATGGTAGGGTACGAAACCACCTCAAAGTTATCCTTTCTGATCGATCTATTCAAGAGTCCGTAGTAAAATAACATGAAGATATTCTTTCCGTTCAATCTATCATAGAGTTCGTACTAGAATAACACCTTAAGACACAAATCAACAAAAACCCTAATGTCACCTAGATACTCCAATGTCAGCTCAAGTATCCGTGGGTATGATTATACGATATGCATCACACAATCTCAGATTCATCTATTCAAACCAACACAAAGTACTTCAAAGAGTGCCCCAAAGTTTCTATCAGAGAGTCAAGACGAAAACGTGTGCCAACCCCTATGCATAGGTTCATGGGTGGAACCCGCAAGTTGATCACCAAAACATACATTGATACGTCTCCAACCTTTCTATAATTTTTGATTGCTCCATGCTATATTATCTTCTGTTTTGGACATTATTGGGCTTTATTATTCACTTTTATATTATTTTTGGGACTAACCTATTAACCGGAGGCCCAGCCCAGAATTGCTGTTTTTGCCTATTTCAGAGTTTCACAGAAAAAGAATATGAAACGGAGTCCAAACGGAATGAAACCTTCGGGAACGTGATTTATGGAACGAACAAGATCCAGGAGACTTGGACCCTACGTCAAGCAACCAATAGGGAGGCCACGAGGTAGGGGGCGCGCCTACCCCCCAGACGCGCTCTCTACCCTTGTGTCCCCCCTGTTGCTCCACCGACGTACTCCTTCCTCCTATATATACCTACATACCCCCAAACAATCAGATACAGAGCCAAAACCCTAATTCCACCGTCGTAACTTTCTGTATCCATGAGATCCCATCTTGGGGCCTGTTCCGGAGCTCCGCCGGAGGGGGCATCGATCACGGAGGGCTTCTACATCAACACCATAGCCTCTCCGATGATGTGTGAGTAGTTTACCTCAGACCTTCGGGTCCATAGTTATTAGCTAGATGGCTTCTTCTCTCTTTTTGGATCTCAATACAATGTTCTCCCCCTCTCTCGTGGAGATCTATTCGATGTAATCTTCTTTTTGCGGTGTGTTCGTTGAGACCGATGAATTGTGGGTTTATGATCAAGTTTATCTATGAAAAATATTTGATTCTTCTCTGAATTCTTTTATGTATGACTGGTTATATTTGCAAGTCTCTTCGAATTATCAGTTTGGTTTGGTCTACTAGATTGATCTTTCTTGCAATGGGAGAAGTGCTTAGCTTTGGGTTCAATCTTGCGGTGTCCTTTCCCACTGGCAGTAGGGGCAGCAAGGCACATATTGTATTGTTCCCATCGAGGATAACAAGATGGGGTTTTTATCATATTGCATGAATTTATCCCTCTACGTCATGTCATCTTGCTTAAAGCATTACCCTGTTCTTATGAACTTAATACTCTAGATGCATGCTGGATAGCGGTCGATGTGTGGAGTAATAGTAGTAGATGCAGGCAGGAGTCGGTCTACTTGTCTCGAGCGTGATGCCTATATACATGATCATACCTAGATATTCTCATAACTATGCTCAATTTTGTCAATTGCTCAACAGTAATTTGTTCACCCACCGTAAAATACTGATGCTCTTGAGAGAAGCCACTAGTGAAACATATGGCCCCCGGGTCTATCTTCCATCATATTAATCTTCCAACACTTAGTTATTTTCATTGACTTTTATTTTACCTTGCATCTTTATCATAAAAATACCAAAAATATTATCTTATCATATCTATCAGATCTCACTCTCGTAAGTGACCGTGTAGGGATTGACAACCCCTCATCGCGTTGGTTGCGATGATTTATTTGTTTTGTGTAGGTGCGAGGGACTCGCGCGTAGCCTCCTACTGGATTGATACCTTGGTTCTCAAAAACTAAGGAAAATACTTACACTACTTTGCTGCATCACCCTTTCCTCTTCAAGGGAAAACCAACGCGGTGCTCAAGAGGTAGCAAGAAGGATTTCTGGCGCCGTTGCCGGGGAGGTATACGCAAAAGTCAACATACCAAGTACCCATCACAAACCCTTATCTTACGCATTACATTATTTGCCATTTGCCTCTCATTTTCCTCTCCCCCACTTCACCCTTGCCGTTTTATTCGCCCTCTCTCTCTATCCTCCCTATCTTTCTCTATTAGCCTCTTTTTGCCCGTTCCTCGTTTGCTTGTGTGTTGGATTGCTTGCTTGTCACGATGGCTCAAGATAACACTAAATTGTGTGACTTTACCAATACCAACAACAATGATTTTATTAGCACTCTGATTGCTCCTCTTACCGATGCTGAATCTTGTGAAATTAATGCCGCCTTCCTGAATCTTGTCATGAAAGATCCGTTTTCCGGCCTTCCTAGTGAAGATGCCGCTACCCATCTAAATAGCTTCGTTGATTTATATGATATGCAAAAGAAGAAAGATGTGGACAATGATATTGTTAAATTGAAGCTATTTCCTTTTTCGCTTAGAGATCGTGCTAAAGCTTGGTTTTCGTCTTTGCCTAAAGATAGTATTGATTCTTGGAACAAGTGCAAAGATGCTTTTATCTCTAAGTATTTTCCTCCCGCTAAGATCATCTCCCTTAGAAATGATATTTTGAATTTTAAGCAACTTTATCATGAACATGTTGCACAAGCTTGGGAGAGGACGAAATTAATGATACATAATTGAACAACACATGGTTTGAATTTATGGATGATTATACAAATTTTTTATGCCGGATTGAATTTTGCTTCTAGAAATCTTTTAGATTCGGCCGTGGGAGGCACTTATATGGAAATCACTTTTGGAGAAGCTACTAAACTCCTAGATAATATTATGGCTAATTATTCTCAATGGCACACTGAAAGATCTACTAATAAAAAAGTGTATGCGATAGAAGAAACTAATGTTTTGAGTGGAAAGTTGGAAGAACTTATGAAATTATTTGCTACTAAGAGTGTTTCTTTTGATCCTAATGATATGCCTTTGTCTACTTTTATTGAGAATAATAATGAATCTATGGATGTGAATTTTTTTGGTAGAATTTTTTTTGGTAACAACACGCATAGAGGAAACTTTAACCCTAGGCCTTATCCTAGTAATTCCTCTAATAATTATGGTAATTCCTACAACAATTCTTATGGAAATTTTAATAAGATTCCCTCTGAATTTGAGATTAGTGTTAAGGAATTTATGAATTCACAAAATAATTTCAATGCTTTGCTTGAAGAGAAACTGCTTAAAGTTGATGATTTGGCTAGGAACGTTGATAGAATTTCTCTTGATGTTGATTCTTTAAAACTTAGATCTATTCCACCTAAGCATGATATCAATGAGTCTCTCAAAGCCATGAGAATTTCCATTGATGAGTGCAAAGAAAGAACCGCTAGGATGCGTGCTAAGAAAGATTCCTTTATAAGAGCGTGTTCTTCTAGTTTCCATGGTAATAAAGATGAAGATCTAAAAGTTATTGATGTGTCCCCTATTAAATCTTTGTTTTGCAATATGAATCTTGATAATGGTGGGACTGAATATGATCCACCTTTACCTAGAAGGCGTTCCAAAAATTCGGAGTTTTTAGATCTTGATGCTAAATTTGATAAAAGTGGGATTGGAGAGATCAAAACTCTAGATGTTAATGAACCTACTATTTTGGATTTCAAGGAATTTAATTATGATAGCTGCTCTTTGATAGATTGTATTTCCTTGTTGCAATTCATGCTAAATTCTCCTTATGCTTATAGTCAAAATAAAGCTTTTACCAAACATATCGTTGATGCTTTGATGCAATCTTATGAAGAAAAACTTGAGTTGGAAGTTTCTATCCCTAGAAAACTTTATGATGAGTGGGAACCAACTATTAAAATTAAAATTAAAGATCATGAATGCTATGCTTTGTGTGATTTTGGTGCTAGTGTTTCCACGATTCCAAAGACTTTGTGTGATTTGTTAGGTTTCCGTGATTTTGATGATTGCTCTTTAAACTTGCACCTTGCGGATTCCAATATTAAGAAACCTATGGGAAGAATTAATGATGTTCTTATTGTTGCAAATAGGAAGTATGTGCCCGTAGATTTTATTGTTCTTGACATAGATTGCAATCCTTCATGTCCTATTATTTTTGGTAGACCTTTCGTTAGAATGATTGCTGCAATTATTGATATGAAGGAAGGAAATATTAGATTCCAATTTCCGTTAAGGAAAGGTATGTAACACTTTCCTAGAAAGAAAATTAAATTACCTTATGAATCTATTATGAGAGCCACTTATGGATTGCCTACCAAAGATGGCAATACCTATCTTTATCCTTGCTTTTTATGCCTAGCTAGGGGCGTTAAACGCTAGCGCTTGTTGGGAGGCAACCCAATTTTATTTTTATTCCTTGCTTTTTGCTCCTGTTTAGTAATAAATAATTTATCTAGCCTCTGTTTTGGTTGTGTTTTTTGTGTTTAATTATTGTTTGTGCCAAGTAGAACCGTTGGGAAGACTTGGGGAAAGTCTTGTTAATCTTGCTGTAAAAACAGAAACTTTAGCGCTCACGATAACTGCTGCCATTTTTATTTGGAAATTTCTATTTAGTTCATTATTTTTGAAGATGATTAATAGATAAATTCCTCCCGTCCAGAAATTTATTTTAGAATTTTTGGGGTTCCATATCTTGCGCTAGCTACAGATTACTACAGACTGTTCTGTTTTTGGCAGATTCTGTTTTTCATGTGTTGTTTGCTTATTTTGATGAATCTATGGCTAGTAAAGTAATTTATAAACCATAGAGAAGTTGGAATACAGTAGGTTTAACACCAATATAAATAAAGAATGAGTTCATTACAGTACCTTGAAGTGGTCTTTTGTTTTCTTTCGCTAACGGGGCTCACGAGATTTTCTACTTTAAGTTTTGTGTTGTGAAGTTTTCAAGTTTTGGGTAAGGATTTGATGGATTATGGAACAAGGAGTGGCAAGAGCCTAAGCTTGGGGATGCCCATGGCACCCCCAAGATAATCGAAGGACACCTAAAAGCCAAAGATTGGGGATGCCCCGGAAGGCATCCACTCTTTCGTCTACTTCTATCGGTAACTTTACTTGGAGCTATATTTTTATTCACCACATGATATGTGTTTGGCTTGGAGCGTCTTGTATTATTTGAGTATTTATTTGTTAGTTTTCCACAATCATCCTTGCTGCACACACCTTTTTTGAGAGATACACACATGATTTGGAAATTATTAGAATATTATATGTGCTTCACTTATATCTTTTGAGTTATATAGTTTTGCTCTAGTACTTCACTTATATCTTTTAGAGCACGGTGGTGGATTTGTTTTATAGAAACTATTGATCTCTCATGCTTCACTTAGATTATTTTGAGAGTCTTAAATGACATGGTAATTTGCTTAAATAATCCTAATATGCTAGGTATACAAGATTAGTAAAAACTTTCTTATGAGTGTGTTGAATACTAAGAGAAGTTTGATGCTTGATGATTGTTTTGAGATATAAAGATGGTGATATTAGAGTCATTATAGTTGAGTAGTTGTGAATTTGAGAGATACTTGTGTAAAAGTTTGTGATTCCCATAGCATGCACGTATGGTGAACCTTTATGTGATGAAGTCGGAGCATGATTTATTTATTGATTGTTCCTTATGAGTGGCGGTCGGGGACGGGCGATGGTCTTTTCCTACCAATCTATCCCCCTAGGAGCATGCGCTTAATACTTTGCTTTGATAACTTGTAGATTTTTGCAATAAGTATGTGAGTTCTTTATGACTAATGTTGAGTCCATGGATTATACGCACTCTCACCCTTCCACCATTGCTAGCCTCTCTAATACCGCACACCTTTCGCCGGTATCATACACCCACCATATACCTTTCTCAAAACAGCCACCATACCTACCTATCATGGCATTTCCATAGCCATTCCGAGATATATTGCCATGCAACTTACCACCGTTCCATTTATTATGACACACTTCATCATTGTCATATTGCTTTGCATGATCATGTAGTTGACATTGTATTTGTGGCAAAGCCACCGTTCATAATTCTTTCATACATGTCACTCATGAGTCATTGCATATCCCGGTACACCGCCGGAGGCGTTCATATAGAGTCATATCTTGTTCTAAGTATCGAGTTGTAATTCTTGAGTTGTAAGAAAATAAAAGTGTGATGATCATCATTATTAGAGCATTGCCCAGTGAGGGAAGGATGATGGAGACTATGATTCCCCCACAAGTCGGGATGAGACTCCGGACGAAAAAAAGAGGCCATAAAAAGGGAGAAAAGGCCCAAATAAAAAAACACGAGAGAAAAAGAGAGAAGGGACAATGCTACTATCCTTTTACCACACTTGTGCTTCAAAGTAGCACCATGATCTTCATGATAGAGAGTCTCCTATGATATCAGTTTCATATACTAGTGGGAATTTTTCATTATAGAACTTGGCTTGCATATTCCAATGATGGGCTTCCTCAAAATGCCCTAGGTCTTCGTGAACAAGCGAGTTGGATGCACACCCACTTAGTTTCTTTTTGAGCTTTAATATACTTATAGCTTTAGTGCATCTGTTGCATGGCAGTCCCTACTCACTCACATTGATATCTATTGATGGACATCTCCATAGCCCGTTGATACGCCTAGTTGATGTGAGACTATCTTCTCCCTTTTGTCTTCTCCACAACAACCATTCTATTCCACCTATAGTGCTATGTCCATGGCTCACGCTCATGTATTGCGTGAAGATTGAAAAAAGTTTGAGAATGTCAAAAGTATGAAACAATTGCTTGGCTTGTCATCGGGGTTGTGCATGATTTAAATACTTTGTGTGGTGAAGATAGAGCATAGCCATACTATATGATTTTGTAGGGATAACTTTCTTTGGCCATGTTATTTTGAGGAGACATAATTGCTTAGTTAGTATGCTTGAAGTATTATTATTTTTATGTCAATATTAAACTTTTGTCTTGAATCTTTAGGATCTGAATATTCATACCACAATTAAGAAGAATTACATTGAAATTATGCCTAGTAGCATTACACATCAAATATTCTGTTTTTATCATTTACCTACTCGAGGACGAGCAGGAATTAAGCTTGGGGATGCTTGATACGTCTCCAACGTATCTATAATTTTTGATTGCTCCATGCTATATTATCTTCTGTTCTGGACATTATTGGGCTTTATTATTCACTTTTATATTATTTTTGGGACTAACCTATAACCGGTGGCCCATCCCAGAATTGCTGTTTTTTTTGCCTATTTCAGAGTTTCGTAGAAAAAGAATATCAAATGGAGTGCAAATGGGATGAAACCTTCGGGAACATGATTTGTGGAACGAACAAGATCAAAGAGACTTGGACCCTACATCAAGCAACCAATAGGGAGGCCACGAGGTAGGGGGGCGCGCCTACCCCCCTAGGCACGCCCTCCACCCTCGTGGGCCCCCTGTTGCTCCACCGACGTACTCCTTCCTCCTATATATACCTACGTACCCCCAAACAACCAGATACGGAGCCAAAACCCTAATTCCACCGCCGTAACTTTTTGTATCCACGAGATCCCATATTGGGGCCTGTTCCGAAGCTCCGCCGGAGGGGGCATCGATCACGGAGGGCTTCTACATCAACACCATAGCCTCTCTGATGATGTGTGAGTAGTTTACCTCAGACCTTCGGGTCCATAGTTATTAGCTAGATGGCTTCTTCTCTCTTTTTGGATCTCAATACAATGTTCCCCCCCTCTCTTGTGGAGATCTATTCGATGTAATCTTCTTTTTGCGGTGTGTTTGTTGAGACCGATGAATTGTGGGTTTATGATCAAGTTTATCCATGAACAATATTTGATTCTTCTCTGAATTCTTTTATGTCTGATTGGTTATCTTTGCAAGTCTCTTTGAATTATCAGTTATGTTTGGCCTACTAGATTGATCTTTCTTGCAATGGGAGAAGTGCTTAGCTTTGGGTTCAATCTTGCGGTGTCCTTTCCCAGTGACAGTAGGGGCAGCAAGGCACGTATTGTATTGTTGCCATCGAGGATAACAAGATGTTTTTTTATCATATTGCATGAATTTATCCCTCTACATCATGTCATCTTGCTTAAAGCGTTACTCTGTTCTTATGAACTTAATACTCTAGATGCATGCTGGATAGCGGTCGATGTGTGGAGTAATAGTATTAGATGCAGGCAGGAGTCGGTCTACTTGTATCGGACGTGATGACTATATACATGATCATACCTAGATATTCTCATAACTATGCTCAATTATGTCAATTACTCAACAGTAATTTGTTCACCCACCGTAAAATACTTATGCTCTTGAGAGAATCCACTAGTGAAACCTATGGCCCCCAGGTCTACCTTCCATCATATTAATCTTCCAACACTTAGTTATTTTCATTGCCTTTTATTTTACCTTGTATCTTTATCATAAAAATACCAAAAATATTATCTTATCATATCTATCAGATCTCACTCTTGTAAGTGACCGTGTAGGGATTGACAACCCCTTATCGCGTTGGTCGCGAGGATTTATTTGTTTTGTGTAGGTGCGAGGGACTCGCGTGTAGCCTCCTACCGGATTGATATATTGGTTCTCAAAAACTGAGGGAAATACTTATGCTACTTTGCTGCATCACCCTTTCCTCTTCAAGGGAAAACCAATGCAGTGCTCAAGAGGTAGCATACATCAAGTGGATCAATAGAATACCCCATTGTCACCACGGGTATCCCACGCAAGACATACATCAAGTGTTCTCAAATCCTTAAAGACTCAATCCGATAAGATAACTTCAAAGGGAAAACTCAATCCATTACAAGAGAGTAGAGGGGGGAGAAAACATCATAAGATCCAACTATAATAGCAAAGCTCGTAATACATCAAGATCGTATCATCTCAAGAACACGAGAGAGAGAGATCAAACACATAGCTACTGGTACATACCCTCAGCCCCGAGGGAGAACTACTCCCTCCTCGTCATGGAGAGCACCGGGATGATGAAGATGGCCACCGAAGAGGGATTCCCCCTCCGGTAGGGTGCCAGAATGGGTCTAGGTTGGTTTTCGGTGGCTACGAAGGCTTCTGGTGGCGGAACTCACGATCTATTGTGCTCCCCAAAGTTTTTAGGGTATATTGGTATATATAGGAGGAAGAAGTACGTCGGTGGATCTCCGGCTGTCCACGAGGCAGGGGGTGCGCCCAGGGGGGTGGGTGCGTCCCCCACCCTCGTTGGCAGCTCGGGACTCTCCTGGTCCATCTCCGATACTCCATGGGCTTATTATGGTCCAAAAATAAGTTCAGTGAAGTTTCAGGCGATACTCTAAAACATGGAAAAAAACAGAAACTGGCACTGGGCTCTAGGTTAATAGGTTAGACCCAAAAATCATATAAAATAGCATATAAACGCATATAAAACATCCAAGGTTGATAATATAATAGCATGGAACAATCAAAAATTATAGATACGTTGGAGACGTATCAGCATCCCCAAGCTTAATTCCTGCTTGTCCTCGAGTAGGTAAATGATAAAAATAGAAATTTTGATGTGGAATGCTACCCAACATATTTCTCTATGTAATTCTTCTTTATTTTGGCAAGAATATTCAGATCCATAAGATTCAAGAATTTTTTTTAATATTGACATAAAAATAATAATACTTCAAGCATACTAACAAAGTAATCATGTCTTCTCAAAATAACATGGCCAAAGAAAGCTATCCCTATAAAATCATATAGTCTAGCTATGCTCCATCTTCACCACACAATGTATTTAAATCATGCACAACCCCGATGACAAGCCCAACAATTGTTTCATACTTTTAATGTTCTCAAACTTTTTCAATCTTCACGCAATATATGAGCGTGAGCCATGGATATAGCACTATATGTGGAATAGAAGGGTGGTTGTGGAGAAGACAAAAAGGGAGAAGATAGTCTCACATCAACTAGGCGTATTAACGGGCTATGGAGATGCCAATCAACATATATCAATGTGAGTGAGTAGGCATTGCCATGCAACGGATTCACAAGAGCTATAAGTGTATGAAAGCTCAAAAAGAAACTAAGTGGGTGTGCATCCAACTCGCTTGCTCACGAAGACCTAGGGCATTTTGAGAAAGCCCATCATTGGAATATACAAGCCAAGTTCTATAATGAAAGATTCCCACTAGTATATGAAAGTGATAACATAGGAGACTCTCTATCATGAAGATCATGGTGCTACTTTGAAGCACAAGTGTGGTAAAAGGATAGCTGCATTGTCCCTTCTCTCTTTTTCTCTCATTTTTTTATTTGGGCCTTTTCTATTTTTTTATGGCCTCTCTTTTTAGCCTGGAGTCTCATCCCGACTTGTGGGGGAATCATAGTCTCCATCATCCTTTCCTCACTTGGGACAATGCTCTAAAATGATGATCATCACACTTTTATTTACTTACAACTCAACAATTACAACTCAATACTTAGGACAAAATATGGCTCTTATGTCAATGCCTTCGGCGGTGTACCGGGATGGGCAATGAATCATGAGTGACATGTATGAAGATTTATGAATGATGGCTTTGCCACAAATATGATATCAACTACATGATCATGCAAGCAATATGATAATGATGAAGCATGTCATAATAGACGGAACGATGGTAAGTTGCATGGCGATATATCTCGGAATGGCTATGGAAATGCCATGATAGGTAGGTATGGTGGCTCTTTTGAGAGGGTATATGGTGGGTTTAAGGTACCGGCAAAAGTTGAGCGGTACTAGAGAGGCTAGCAGTGGTGGAAGGGTGAGAGTGCGTATAATCCATGGACTCAACATTAGTCATAAAGAACTCACATACTTATTGCAAAAATCTATTAGTTATTGAAACAAAGTATTACGCGCATGCTCCATGGGGGATAGATTGGTAGGAAAAGACCATCGCTCATCCCCGACCGCCACTCATAAGGAAGACAATCAATAAATAAGTCATGCTCCGACTTCATCACATAACGGTTCACCATACGTGCATGCTACGGGAATCACAAACTTCAACACAAGTATTTATCAAATTCATAAACACCCAACTAGCATGACTCTAATATCACCATCTTCATATCTCAAAACAATCATCGAGTATCAAACTTCTCATAGTATTCAATGCACTTTATATGAAAGTTTTTATTATACCAATCTTGGATGCCCATCATATTAGGACTAAATTCATAACCAAAGCAAATTAGAATGCTATTTAGGACTCTCGAAATAATATAAGTGACGCATGAGAGTTCATCTATTTCTATAAAATAAAACCACCACCGTGCTCTAGAAAGATATAAGTGAAGCACTAGAGCAAGAGCAAACTACTCCGAAAGATATAAGTGAAGATCAATGAGTAGTCAAATAATTCTGCAACTATGTGAAGACTCTCTAACATTTCATAATTTCAGATCTTGGTATTTTATTCAAACAGCAAGCAAAACAAAAGAAAATAAAATGACGCTCCAAGCAAAACACATATCATGTGGTGAATAAAAATATAGCTCCAAGTAAAGTTACCGATGAACGAAGACGAAAGAGGGGATGCCTTCCGGGGCATCCCCAAGCTTAGGCTTTTGGTTGTACTTGAATATTACCTTGGGGTACCTTGGGCATCCCCAAGATTAGGCTCTTGCCACTCCTTGTTCCATAATCCATCGAATCTTTACCCAAAACTTGAAAACTTCACAACACAAAACTTAACAGAAAACTCGTAAGCTCCGTTAGTATAAGAAAATAAATCACCACTTAGGTACTGTTGTGAACGCATTCTAAATTCATATTGGTGTAATATCTACTGTATTCCAACTCATCTATGGTTCATACCCTCCGATACTACTCATAGATTCATCAAAATAAGCAAACAACACATAGAAAACAGAATCTGTCAAAAACAGAACAATCTGTAGTAATATGGATCAAACGTATACTTGTGTAAATCATAAAATTCTAAAATAAATTGTTGGACCTGAGTAATTTGTCTATTAATACTCTTCCAAAATAATTAACTTAATAGCACTCTCCAGTAAAAAATGGCAGCAATTCTCGTGAGTGCTAAAGTTTTTGTTTTTTACAGCAAGATCAACAAGACTTTCCCCAAGTCTTCCCAAAGGTTCTACTTGGCACAAACACTAATTAAAACATAAAACCACATATAACCAGAGGCTAGATATATTATTTATCACTAAACAGGAGCAAAAATGAAGGGACAAAAATAAAATTGGGTTGCCTCCCAACAAGCGCCATCGTTTAACGCCCCCAGATAGGCATGATGATTTCAATGATGCTCACATAAAAGATAAGAATTGTAACATAAAGAGAGCATCATGAAGAACATGACTAGAAAATTTAAGTCTAACCAACTTCCTATGCATAAGGATTTTGTGAGCAAACAACTTATAGGAACAATAATCAACTAGCATAGGAAGGCAAAACAAGCATAACTTTAAAACTTTAAGCACATAGAGAGGAAACTTGATATTATTGCAATTACTACAAGCATATGTTCCTCCCTCATAATAATTTTCAGTAGCATCATGAATGAATTCAACAATATAACTATCACATAAAGAATTCTTTTCATGATCTACAAGCATATAATTTTTATTACTCTCCACATAAGCAAATTTATTGTCATGGATAATAGTGGGAGCAAACTCAACAAAATAACTATCATGTGAGGCATAATCCAATTGAAAACTAAAATCATGATGACAAGTTTCATGGATATCATTATTCTTTATAGCATAGAAGTCATCACAATAATCATCATAGATAGAAACTTTGTTCTCATAATCAATTGGAACCTCTTCTGAAATAGTGGATTCATCACAAAATAAAGTCATGACCTCTCCAAATCCACTTTCATCAATATAATCATCATAAATAGGAGGCATGCTTTCATCATAATAAATTTGCTCATCAAAACTTGGGGGACAAAAATATCATCTTCATCAAACATAGCTTCCCCAAGCTTGTGGCTTTGCATATCATTAGCATCACGGATATTCAAAGAATTAATACTAACAACATTGCAATCATGCTCATCATTCAAAGATTTAGTGCCAAACATTCTAATGCATTCTTCTTCTAACACTTTGGCAAAATTTGCCTTTCCATCATACTCATGAAAGATATTAAAAAGATGAAGCGTATGAGACAAACTCAATTCCATTTTTAGTTTTCTTTTATAAACTAAACTAGTGCTAAAACAAGAAACAAAAAGATTCAATTGCAATATCTCAAGATATACCTTCAAGCGCTAACCTCCCCAGCAATGGCGCCAGAAAAGAGCTTGATGTCTACTACACAACCTTCTTCTTGTAGACATTGTTGGGCCTCCAAGTGCAGAGGTTTGTAGGACAGTAGCAAATTTCCCTCAAGTGGATGACATAAGGTTTATCAATCCGTAGGAGGCGTAGGATGAAGATGGTCTCTCTCAAATAACTCTGCAACCAAATAACAAAGAGTCTCTTGTGTCCCCAACACACCCAATACAATGGTAAATTGTATAGGTGCACTAGTTCGGTGAAGAGATGGTGATACAAGTGCAATATGGATGATAGATATGGGTATTTGTAATCTGAAAATATAAGAACAGCAAGGTAACTAATAATAAAAGTGAGCACAAACGGTATTGCAATGCTAGGAAATAAGGCCTAGGGTTCATACTTTCACTAGTGCAAGTTCTCTCAACAATAATAACATAATTGGATCATATAACTATCCCTCAACATGCAACAAAGAGCCACTCCAAAGGCACTAATAGCGGAGAACAAACGAAGAGATTATGGTAGGGTACGAAACCACCTCAAAGTTATCCTTTCTGATCGATTTATTCAAGAGTCCGTAGTAAAATAACATGAAGATATTCTTTCCGTTCAATCTATCATAGAGTTCGTACTAGAATAACACCTTAAGACACAAATCAACAAAAACCCTAATGTCACCTAGATACTCCAATGTCACCTCAAGTATCCGTGGGTATGATTATACGATATGCATCACACAATCTCAGATTCATCTATTCAAACCAACACAAAGTACTTCAAAGAGTGCCCCAAAGTTTCTACAGGAGAGTCAAGACGAAAACGTGTGCCAAACCCTATGCATAGGTTCATGGGCGGAACCCACAAGTTGATCACCAAAACATACATCAAGTGGATCAATAGAATACCCCATTGTCACCACGGGTATCCCTCACAAGACATATATCAAGTGTTCTCAAATCCTTAAAGACTCAATCCGATAAGATAACTTCAAAGGGAAAACTCAATCCATTACAAGAGAGTAGAGGGGGGGGGGGGCGAAAACATCATAAGATCCAACTATAATAGCAAAGCTCGCGATACATCAAGTTCGTATCACCTCAAGAACACGAGAGAGAAATCAAATACATAGCTACTGGTGCATACCCTCAGCCCTGAGGGAGAACTACTCCCTCCTCGTCATGGAGAGCACCGGGATGATGAAGATGGCCACCGGAGATGGATTCCCCCTCCGACAGGGTGCCGGAACGGGTCTAGATTGGTTTTCGGTGGCTACAGAGGCTTCTGGCGGCGGAACTTCCTATCTATTATGCTCCCCAAAGTTTTTAGGGTATATGGGTATATATAGGAGGAAGAAGTACGTCGGTGGATCTCCCTGCTATCCACGAGGCAGGGGGCGCGCCCCCACCCTCATGGGAAGCCCGGGACTCTCCTGGTTCATCTCCGATACTCCGTGGGCTTCTTCTAGTCCAAAAATAAGTTCCGTGAAGTTTCAGGTCAATTGAACTCTGTCTGATTTTCCTTTTCTACGATACTCTAAAACAAGGAAAAAACAAAAACTGGCACTGGGCTCTAGGTTAATAGGTTAGACCCAAAAATCATATAAAATAGCATATAAATGCATACAAAACATCCAAGGTTGATAATATAATAGCATGGAACAATAAAAAATTATAGATACGTTGGAGACGTATCAGGGGGCCATCCGTTTCTTCATGTCAAGGTGAACTCTGTACGCAGACCTCACTGAAAATAAGCCCTTGCTATCGAATTGCCAAGCCAAAAAGTCCTCATGTTGCTCAAAAATTGGAATCTTTAGTACTATATCAGTCTCTTCCGGATTGAACATTTGTCTAACCAACAGCTCATCCCAGGAGTGTGTATACGGGTCGATAAGCTCTGAGATTTTATTCAGGATGGTATTGTGATGGGGAGACCTTGGGAACCGAACAACACCAGTAGGGAGCAAGGGGTCCTGCCAGATCCGGATATGCTCACCCGAACCCACCCTCCACACCATCCCCTCCTTCACGATGGACACCCCTTGAAGGATGCTCTGACAAACATAACTGATGCCCAGGGTCGCTGTAGCTGCAAAAATGTCGCCGTCCGGGTAGTATTTAGCACGTAGAACACGAGCATAGAGCGAGTCCGGTGCCTGGATCAGCCTCCAAACTTGGCGAGACAACATTGCAATATTGAATGCGTGTAGATCCCTAAACCCAAGCCCTCCCTGTTATTTCGGATGGGTCATCTTCTCCCAGCCAACCCAGTGATGTTTATGCTCATCTCTTGGTTATCCCACCAAAAACGGCAGATCATGTGGCTAATACTCTCACACAAGGACTTTGCCAGATCAAAACAGGCCATGGCATAGGCTGGAATTGCTTGGGTAACCATTTTTATTAGGATTTCCTTACCCTTCTTTGACAAAATCTTGATTTTATAACCCTGAAGTAGGTCCCGGATTCTATCTCGGAGGCATTCAAAAGCAGGCCTGACGAGCCTTGCCCACATAGCGAGGCAGCCCCAAATACTTGCCCTGTTGACCTTCGTTCTGTAGGCCGAGAAGATGCAGTAAGGTTTGTTACCTAAGCTGCGGCGTGTTCTTGCTGAAGAGCACGGAAGACTTTTCCCGATTAATAATTTGGCCCAACCCCTTCTCATATACTTCAAGAATTTCATTCACTATGGACACACTCTCTTCGGTGGCCTCCAACAACAGCAAGGAATCATCAGCGAAAAGCAGGTGTGTGACGGTAGGGGCCTCAGGTGCTACTTTGATGCCTCTAATCGAACCCATGGATTCTTCATGATCAAGCAAAGCGGAGAAACCCTCAACACAAATAAGAAATAAGTATGGAGAAATTGGGTCTCCCTGCCTCAAACCTTGTCCTGGAATAACTGTCTCGGTACAAGACCCATTTACCTTAAATCTGTAGCGTACAGTACGCATA